>NC_041358.1:27259128-27314128 GCF_900634415.1 Cottoperca gobio
ATTGCACACAAGTCAATAATAACTTGTATTTTGCAGCAAACCCACTGCAGAAATGTTGACTGAATACACAAGAAAAGTAGATTTTCTGAAAGGACTTCTTGAGGCAGACAAACTGGTCAGTGGTGATACTTTGGTGTGATTGTCACTTAATGTTGATGTGTTAAAGACGGTCGTTCCTTATTTGTTATCTGAACTGTGCATCTTAACAAAAACAGGTTCTCCTGTTCAGACCGTTTCCTGATCTCGTGTCTCTGCTCTTCTCGTTCAGTCTTCAACAACAGAAAAAGCTTTAGCTAATCAGTTCCTCGCCCCCGGACGAACACCCACAATAGCCAATGAGAGGATGCCCGTCTCCAAAACTGTGCACATGCAGACGAAGGCCCGGTGCACAGGAGAGATGAGGGACGAGCTGCTCGGCACGGTAGGCTGAGATGAACACTGTTGAGCTAAAATATGAAACCATTTACATTTGATTAAACATTAAAATATGTGACATTTTACTTCATTGTTCTTCTGTGTCATCACAGGGGGTGTCGGGCAAAGGTAAGACATATTTCACAGTTGACCCTTTGCTAAGCCCCTCCCCCTTGGTTACTGTTGCCAGCCCTGTGAAGCTTCTGTCGATATGGCGACTATAAGGAATAACAGCAATAATAGTTCTGAAATATCAGAGACATTCACGACATCATTTGTGGGCGGAGCTTTGTGACTGAAGAAGACACTAAAGCAGTCGGGACAAACTCAGGAACTAAGTTAACGTTAAGTTATGACTCCCTTTAGATTTTATTATTTAATATAAAACTACATTATTCCGCTTTCCCATTGGTTGGAAGTGCAGCAGGATATTTCTCGCACACTTGATCCATACCCTGGATGAAATCATAAACCGTTTTTGTTTGCTAGCGTGCTGAGCTAGGAAGCATAACGGCTCAAATTTGCAAAGTTGAGCATGAAAAACATGTTTTTGCCTTTTTAGCGTCTGACCTTCATCCACGTCCAACATCTGTCCTCTAAACTGAGGAGCTGCTGTCGGACCTGCAGGTTCCCCGTGCGCCTTGACAGGCTCCTGTGCCTGGTTACGGTTGCTAGCGTAGCATTGGACAGTGGCTGTTCTAGGGCGGGGCTTAGCAAAGGGGCAATTTATATTCAGTATCTTAATATTTAAAGGAGCTAGTCTTCTGATTGAGAGCGATGTTGTAGAAGGATGACCTTCTCCTTTCCTCTCTGTAGGCATGTCTGAAACAGAGCTGCGAAACAGAAGGTAAAGCTGCACATTATTTATTTCTATATATGATTATAATAAACTGATTCTTTCACTGCTGAAGGCTTTTAAAAGACTGCAGCTTTTAGCACTTTTTGCAGTAAAATAAAATGTTGCTCATGCTGTCCCCCCCCCCCCCGTCAGAGGTCTTCCTCTGGACGAGCGTCAGTCTGCTGCAGAGCTGGAGGCCGTCCTGCAGCACCACCACAACCTGCAGGAGAAACTGGCGGATGATATGCTCAACCTGGCCCGGAACCTGAAGAACAACAGTCTGGCAGCACAGAACATCATCAAGCAGGACAACCAGGTAACTGCGTGTATCCCAGTTCCACTGTGTGTATCCCAGTTCCACTGCGTGTATCCCAGTTCCACTGCTGTGTATCCCAGTTCCACTGTGTGTATCATCCCAGTTCCACTGCGCGTATCATCCCAGTTCCACTGTGTGTATCCCAGTTCCACTGTGTGTATCATCCCAGTTCCACTGCGCTGTATCCCAGTTCCACTGCGTGTATCCCAGTTCCACTGCGTGTATCCCAGTTCCACTGCGTGTATCCAGTTCCACTGCGTGTATCCCAGTTCCACTGCGTGTATCATCCCAGTTCCACTGCGTGTATCCCAGTTCCACTGTGTGTATCCCAGTTCCACTGCGTGTATCATCCCAGTTCCACTGCGCGTATCCCAGTTCCACTGTGTGTATCCCAGTTCCACTGTGTGTATCCCAGTTCCACTGTGTGTATCCCAGTTCCACTGCGTGTATCCCAGTTCCACTGCGTGTATCCCAGTTCCACTGCGTGTATCATCCCAGTTCCACTGCGCGTATCCCAGTTCCACTGCGCGTATCCCAGTTCCACTGCGTGTATCCCAGTTCCACTGTGTGTATCATCCCAGTTCCACTGTATTACAACATCAGGGTCACAGGCGAGGACACACTGAAACGTGCACGTAAACGAGATAAATAACAACATAAGTTTATTTGATAAAAGAATGTTTGATTTTATGTTTGTGCTGGTCCCCCTTGCTCTCCTGATGACACGTCTCAGGGTGGGGGGCACTAACGGGCTGCAGAAAGCTGAGTTGAGGTTGTCACGTCTGTTTCCCTCCAGACTCTGGGTC
Organism: Cottoperca gobio; assembly: GCF_900634415.1. Lineage (NCBI taxonomy): Eukaryota > Metazoa > Chordata > Actinopteri > Perciformes > Bovichtidae > Cottoperca > Cottoperca gobio. The sequence goes on from NC_041358.1 coordinate 27,261,503, forward strand.
AGTCTATGCGTCAGGCAGACATGAACTTCGAGAAGCTGAAGACGGAGTCGGAGCGGCTGGAGCAGCACACCAAGAAGTCCGTCAACTGGCTGCTGTGGCTGATGCTCATCCTGGTCTCCTTCTCCTTCATCAGCATGATCCTCTTCATCAGAATCTTCCCCAGACTCCGATGATGGCCGTCTACAACCCCGAACTCTTAGTGCTTCATCCTCCTGCGTGAGCGGCAGCTACATCCAGGCCAACTGAAACATTTGCACTTTTGAAACAGAAGATTCTTCCTCTGAACGGGCTGATGGAAGTTGAAACATGTGAAGCGTCGGTAGTGTTTGTTTAAAGCCCGACACGACGTGGTGGAGGTGAGGAGCAGCAGTCTTAATGTCCAGCAGGGACTCAGCCTTAATTATTTAAATCCCTCATCAGGTCGGCGAGCAGCCGTTTAATACTTGTGTGTTCTTCCTCACGTCGTGCGGCTGAATCATCTTCTGTAGAACGTATTTCTCCCTCGCACATCTGTAAGAGTTCACGAAGCGTCGACCGCATGTCGCCCACACTTTCAACACTACATATATAAATATCTTAGACTCATAAATACTGTGGCTGGTGGGGAACACTTTAACTGCCACTAATATAAATGTTTTAATAAATAATTTATAACAATAATGTTAGAATCTATAAAGACATATTATTAATTATTATATTATAGATTATTGTTCATACAGCAGCCTCCACTAATAGTTAAACTAAAGATATAGAGTTATGAAGCATTTATATCCTACTTATAAAAGTGTTTCACTAAAATGAAATATTACAGAACTTATTCAGAGCATTGGTTTATTTTCATCTTCATCGTGAAGAAGACGAGCAGAAGGGAACGAGACTGAAGGTTTCCTGCATGCTGAGCAGATGTTAGTGTCGTTTGATTTGTTCTCAGATTCATGTTCAACGGAAACTCAAAGTTTGACTTCATTTGCGATTTTTGCAATTCTGAACATTTTGACTTTATTCTTAAAATGCAAAATAAATGTGTGTGTGTGTGTGTGTGTGTGTGTTTCATAAATGTGCATCAGGTGATGTGTTCTGTTGCTGAGGATGATGATGGAGAAGTTGATGAAGATGAAGTAAGATTTTGTTCTCATTAAAATGAAAATAATAAAACCGCATCATCGACATTCAGAGTTGTGTGTGTGTGTGTGTGTGTTGACGTGCAGTGGCCACTGTGTGTGTGTGTGTGTGTGTGTGTGTGTGTGTGTGTGTTGACGTGCAGTGGCCACTGTGTGTGTGTGTGTGTGTGTGTGTGTGTGTGTTGACGTGCAGTGGCCACAGTGTGTCGCTCACATCCTTCAGAGAGGAACACGTGACGGCCTCTCTGACCCTGAAGGAAGCATCGCGCTCTGAATCCTAAATTAACTCCACTTCTCATTTAGAAGTGATGTGAGGACTAAATAAAGGCCGCTGGTCACAGAAGCGTCCGGTGACGTGAACATTTGTCACCTTTTGTTCTGACTGACTCGAGCACGATAACATTTAGAATCTGGGAAACGGTGTCTCCTGCTCGCAGACGCACTTAAAACGCTTCTTTCTGAGAGCTTCACATTCCTGCCGTGTTGTCAGTCTGCCCGTCTGAGGACCGGGGGGCTGACGGGCTTGTCCGGGCTTGCAGCTCTGCCTCTGGCCTTCCTCTCCCTGCTGCTGCCCCTCTTCACGTCTGTCTGTCTGGCCGGGTCGAGGCCTGGCCTGCCGTGTATTTTAGGATCCCTGGGGGGTATTTTGCCCGCTGGGAGCCGAGGTATGCAGGCCACCAGGAGACCAAATGAGGTTGTGTCACTGCGGAGGATCATCATCCCCCAGTTAAATCACAGCTGTTTGCACCTCCATTCTCAGGCCTGTGCTAATGTGAGGCTGCAGTACATGACTTCATCAGCGCTGTGGCTCCTCATGCTCCTCATGCTCCTCATGCTCCTCATGCTCCTCATGCTCCTCATGCTCCTCATCCCATCAGCTGAGAGACTCCAGAGTCTGGGACGTGTTACAGGAACACTCATTTGTACATCATTTACTCGCCTGAGTTACTTTGAATTCTTGCTGAAAACTTTGTTTTTCGTGTTTTAAATATCTTTAATAATAAAAATGCTTCTTTGTGAAGTCGTGAGCTTCAAGCATTTACTTCAGTTCAACAATAAGTTGTATTAATTGATATACAAATGGTCATGTAGTGTGTGTGTGTGTGTGTGTGTGTGTGTGAAGTATTCAGCTTTGAGATCTGCATGAATGGGACGTTTAACCTCTGACCTTCCTGCACTCGTCTCCCACAGGGACCCTGAAGGTGTTGGACTCTCTGAGCTCTGCTCAATCATTTCACTGTGATGAGCATCTTTATGAAGGAGTTATAAGTTGTAACCAGTGCAAACTAATAATAATAATAATAATAATAATAATAATAATGCAGAAGTTCTGAAACATGATCTGCTTATAAGACGTGATGTATGTTGACCTGAACTCAGATCCATTTATCAACAAGTTTAAAACCTTTAGAAACATATTAAAATGTATAACTGCAGATGTTCACAACCTGTGAGCCCCAAACATTCTTATTAATGTTTGTACCTCTTCTATAAAGCCGTGGAAGATGATTTATTAATCAGTAATAAGTCATTAGTTGCAGATTTGGTGCCACAAACCTCTAAAAATGTTCTTTTTGTCAGTTTTATTATTATATGATATCTTAACAGACAGAAAACTCCACATATATATATATATATATACAATAATTCTATAGAAAATATAATAATAAACCTGATGAACTGCACACACACATATTTGTATTATTAACGTTTCATTTATTTAATATCATACAAATAAAAGTAAAGTTTGAATTTATATATTTTGTGTCAGAATAGAAATGTCTTTATATGTTTTCTTCTGTAGCTGCTCGTTCAGGGTTGTGACTGTAATTAACTTTGATCCGTGTCCTGATGTTTCAGCAACTGTGGGAGCCGTGCACACACCACACACACACACACACACACACACACACACACACACATACAGACATTTCTTATACTTAATCAAATCAAACTTTCCCCTTATTGCACCGCAGACTTAGACCTGCAAGATAGGACAGTTGGTACACACGGAATACAGTTGTGTGTGTGTGTGTGTGTGTGTGTTGCTTTGATCCTTCCAAACAGCAGAGAGCAGAGGAACAAATGGAGAAGCATGAGAGAACCTCCTCCCCTCTCTGCGCAGCGCTGCGCCTGTTAAACTCCAACACTGCAGTCTTTTTAATTTAGTTTTTGGCTGCAGCTGCACGGAGGATTTGAGTTTCCTACAGAGATGAAGGAGATTTTCCTTTCATTCTGTTTTGTTCCATGTGCTTCCTTGAGGGAGCAGAAGGCTAAAGAGGGCTTTTCTGTTTCTTTCTTGCCTCTTGCCAAAGTTTTGAATGTGCTGTAACGTTAATGACCTAATGGGAGCGTAAATGCTGCACTTATTAAGCGTGTAATGTGAGTCACTATCTCGCACACACACACACACACACACACACATTCATGGGAAACATAACTTAACAGGCATGGTTTGAAACAATTTACAGTTAAATCCTTATGAGTCAATAAAGTCCTTGATTTCCTTTTATTGACTGGCTGCTTTTATGGTTTAATCTTCCAGTTTTTAGTTATTAGTTTCCAGGATCTTAAGTCTTCAGAGAGTTAAAACACCAGAGACAACGGTGGAAATAAGTCTGATTTTATCCTTCTTTCCGTCACAATTTTCTTTAGAATAAACCAATTTAGTTGGATTAGTTATCTGCATTTATTTTGATAAACTGTTAAATCATCTTTTCATGCAAAACCTGCAGAAAAAGCCGTTTCAGCCTCTCAAATATGGAGATTTGCTGCTTTTCTCTGTTTTATGTCATTAAAGTGACAAAACAAGACGTCACTTTTTATACATTCATGTAAAAGCTTGCAGCGCTGAACTGAACTTAGGTGCATTTAATCTTCATTCACAGAGCGGGGCTCTGCTGCGTTGGTAAACTTCTATAAAAACAGTAAAACTCCAGCGAGCTGCAGCGCCGTTGGTCTCAATCTCTTAATCTCTGTCGTCCACACAGGTGCTGTGGAAGTTTCTCTGTTTTCATTTAGCCGTTACTGTTTCCCTCGACACGCCTCCCTGTGTGTGTGAGACTGTTTCTGTATCTCTGTGTGTCTGTGTGTTGTGTTGTGTCTGTGGCTCTTCCCCAGTCTAATGAGGGCTCATCTCAAAGCTCTCACACACACACACACACACACACACGTACAGCTGTGTTGTGGCAGCTCTCTGACTGCAGCGTTGAAGTAGCTGAAGCACCTAGAAGGACCACTTTCACCTCTCTCACTGTCTCTGTGACGGACGAGGATCCACCCAGAAGATGGCAGATAAAGGAAGCAGCCATAACAGCACTTCCCTCGCTGTGTGTTTGGTGTGTGTCTGTACATGCCTTTGTGTTTTTGCCTGTGCATGCATGTATGTTTATTGCACCCTAAAGACCTGAGCCATATGTCATTCTCTGCAGCCCCCTATTGCCCCTCAATCACTGGCAGCCTAGTGTCAACATGCGGGTTAATGCAATGAACCTTACAGCCTATTTGTCAGGCAGCGCGGCACTGAAAGAGTCCCCAGTGAAAGAACAAACCTCCCTGCTGGTTTCTGCTCAGCTCTTTGATTTATAGAGCGGTAGTGCTGCAGCCGAGAGGCTTAATTTCTGGGTTCTCTGCTCTTTCACCTTTTTAGGGATTCAGGATCTCCCAGCGGGCTGTTGCTGCGAGGCTCTGCGGCTCAATACCGACGAGAGAAGCTCGACTGGCTCTCGCTTGACCATAAACCAGCGGCTTAGTAAAGCAGTATAGTTCCACATTCTGGGGAAATGTGCTTATTTGCTTTCTTTGCCAAGAGTTTGATGCCTGGACGGTAAAGATGTAGCTGCAGCCCGTTAGCTTAGCTTAGCATAACGACTGGAAACAAAGGGAAACTGGTAGCCTGCTCTGTCCAAAGGCAACACAGTCCACCTCCACCGCCTCTGAAGCTCTGGATGTAGCTTCATATTGGATTGAGAGAAGTATTGTGACCTGTTCCTTTAGACAAGTGTTTAAAACTAGAATAGGACTGAGGTAAGAAGTCGCAGGTGTCTTGGTGCTGAGGTTATTCTCAGAGCAGACCGAGTGTTTGGCTGGGAATCTCTGCTCAGACAGGACGGGGGCCTTGAGGGTACAAACTGTCAAGGACGAAAGGAGCCGCAGACAGGAGTGAAGCCGGAGCGGTTGAGGCTCTGGGCTCCGTCTGAGGCTGGAGCCAAGACTGGGATGTGTCCTGGGGGGTGAGGGGTCAAGGCAGGGTCGGGGTACATCCCAGGAATAATGTGCTGTTTAACAAAAGTGTTAAGTTGGGAAACAGGCACACCTCTCCTGGGCCTCCTCCACGTTCTCCCCCAGGAGGCCCCGAGCAGGCCACAGCAGGTGCAGGGCCCCTCTGAGAACAAGGGAGGCTCCTCAGGGTAGCAGATTAGGGTGTGTGTAAGCATGTGTGTGTGTGTGTGTTTAATAACTTTCTGTTTTCATCGGCCAGGTTTCTCTTTAGTTTCCTCATTAAATATGTTTGTTTTAATGCAAATGAACAAAACTGTGTGTGTGTGTGTGTGTGTGTGTGTGTGTGTGTGTGTGTGTGTGTGTGTGTGTGTGTGTGTGGGTAAATCCTTGGCTGTGCTGTTATTTGTAAGGATGTTTGAGACCAAGGTTTCTTTCAAGGGTAGTTTCATCGTCACTCGTCACATGTTTTGTCCACTGAGTCGGTATGTCAAGGCCGAACAGATGGACCTTGATTAATTACAAATACAAAAGTTCTAGCAAAATGATTCTTCTCCAAGGTTTCCCCGCAGCATACCTTCTTTCTCTGTGTCTCTGAGAAAATGCAGCCCAAACAGTGAATGTTATGATTTCTGTTGCAAAGGTTTGGTAAATGTAACATATTGTCGTCGCACTGATCCGGCCTCCACTCGGGCAGACGTGCAGCAGACTCTGCTCTCCTCTCAGATCCATCATATTCCAACCGCTGCAGATCAATAGTGATGCAGCGTGTTGGTTGTCAGACTAACTCCAGCTCTTTGTACTTCACTATTGATTCTTTTCTTTCTCTGTTTCTTCTGCCTTGTTAATTGAATGGACGTCTGGGAGGGGAAGACGGGGAGGAGGATTCTATAGAAATGTCTTGTGAAAGAGCTCGTTGGGGTCCTGCAAATCCAAATATGGTGCATGTGTGGTATACGTGGAAGCTTTATGTGTAACTGTTTGCTTTAATGCCACAAAACCCATTCATAAAGTAATGCACGGCCGTACTCCTCCTGCAGGGTGAAGGAGTTTACACCATCCTTTTGTCTGCAAGAGAGCGTTACAGCCGAGTACATCTCTCCACATACAGCAGGAACAATCATTTATCCGTCAATATCAGTACAATTTAAGTGACTTTATACATTTCACAGGAAGATCTTCTACATTTATAACTTTCAGTAATCCAAACACCGTGAGTCTGCATAACAAACACTGTTTTCACACTTTAAGTACACTGAGCTGATGATACTTCTGTACTTTTACTTGAGTCTGATATGGAGGCAGTATTTTTAAACCGTTGCTTTGCTGCTTTTACTTTTAAAAGATCTAAATTCTTCCTCCTGCTGGGGGGGTCACCTGCTACTTGCTGTGTCTTTCGGGGTTTTCTGCACAGCCTGGTGTGAAAGCTGCTCTGCTCAGTGACTGTCCCGCTGCGCTCGCCCCGCTGCTGTTCCACACACTGATGTTGGATTCTCTCTCATCTCTTATTCTTACTTTCCCAATTCTCCATCCTTCTTTTTCCCCCCCTCTCCGCCTCCATCCATCTCCCCCTGCAGCACAACGAGAGGAGAAATGTTACGGCTGAATTAAACATCACAGGAGGTTGTGAGAAACCTGCAGAAGAGATGCTGAAGCTCAGCGTTGGAGGGTTTTTTAATTTACCATTCTTTTGGCTGAACCTTCTCCATGGCTGCTGCGAGGCAGTGGGGCAATACAGGTGCTGGAGGACACGGAGAACTGTGAGGGATGTTTCTGTGTTGTACTTCGTGGCTTGTGATGATCAACATCAGTTCACTTGTCTGTGATTGACGCCGGCTTCAGTCTGGATCCTCCTGTTGTGTGAGCGGCAGGCAGGTGAGAGGGCACAGAGACACCAGCAGAGACATCGATCACAGAGACGCTCAAATACAGAAACAACTGTGAACACACAGGAGACACCGAGCAGGAGACGTGTGCACATGTAACACAACCACAGCCAGTGTTGCATATATACTTCTATTATATTTATCTTTATACTTCTACTACAATTCAGAAGTGAATATTGAACTTTATACTGCACTACATTTATTTAATAACTTAATAAACAGATAATGTATCGTGTATTATTATTGGTTTGAATAAAACTTTATTGATCCCTTGGTGAGATTCCCAAGCTATGTTAATATAATAAAAATAAAGTAATAATTATTTTACCAGCTGCAACATTAAAGTGACGAACACATTAATATTTATAATTCAATAATATAAGATTATTCTGAAGCGCGCTGTTGTGCAGAATTAGTACTTTTACTTTTGGAACTGTAAATATATTTAAATCAAGTAATTTCTTTAATGCAAGACTTTTATTTGTGACATATTTCTACACTTTCGTCTCGTCGTGTCAGGGCGGTCCACATATTGTCAGTGGGGTTGAGGTCGAAGCCCCCAACTGATTTAAACTTCCCAAAACTATCCAAGATTTAACTTCTAGCTGATGGTTTTATTTTGTGCTGGAGAATTCTGAGCTAATCTTCTTCCTTCATTATTGCACCGAATCAGCCGCGGAGCGTGACTCCACCACCAACACATGCTCCACAGGAGCTACAGTGTCCTCAGGGTTGAATTCCTCACCCTTCCTCCTCCAAACATACTTCTGTCATTGTGGCCAAATAACTCCATCTTTGTTACATGTTGAGAACAAACGTCTCCTCCAGAAGGTTTTCAGCCACGACACCGAACGAGATAAGATGGCGGTCAGTCGGTGCAGACTATAGACTGTAAATAAGAAGGGAACGTGTCACTCGTTGACGGCGGTGTTGGAGCCTCGAGTTTGGTATTTTGACCGTCGCCATCTTGGTTTGTTGGAACCAGCAGTGAGACGAGAGTGTGGAGAAAAGTACAACCGAAATGTTACAATTCACATGAACTGAAAACACTGAAAGGGTAAAAGTTCTAAGACGAAGAGCAGACCATAAGTAGTGACCTGTCAATCACAGGTAGCCCCGCCCTAAAGAGACCCTGCTTTATCCTCTATTTTAAATGTTTCCATAAGTCACTAAATGAACATCATGTTGAAACTTGAAACTACAGACTGAGACATAAACTCATCAGGAAAATGTTACTGAGGTAATAAATCAAGAGAGAAGTAGAAACATTTTCTCATAGACTTCTATACAACCAGAGGAGTCACCCCCTGCTGGAGGTTACAGAGGAGTAGAAACATGTTCTCATAGACTTCTGTAGAACCAGAGGAGTCGCCCCCTGCTGGAGGTCACAGAGAAGTAGAAACATGTTCTCATAGACTTCTATACAACCAGAGGAGTCGCCCCCTGCTGGAGGTTACAGAGGAGTAGAAACATTTTCTCATAGACTTCTGTAGAACCAGAGGAGTCGCCCCCTGCTGGAGGTTACAGAGGAGTAGAAACATGTTCTCATAGACTTCTGTAGAACCAGAGGAGTCGCCCCCTGCTGGAGGTCACAGAGAAGTAGAAACATGTTCTCATAGACTTCTATACAACTTTTGGATGGATTGTTGAAATGTTGTGCAGACGTTCATCATCCCCAGACGATGTTTCCTTCTGAATATTTACATTCCCATCAGCCTGTCATCAGGCTCAGCTGTTCTTTGTGTTTAGAGCTGACACACTAAACCAAGATGGTGGATGATGAACTCTTTCAGATCTGTGCTGAGCTCTGTAGACGTCCATGTTGATGTTTGTGGCGTTGTTTATACAGGCACGGGAAAGTGAATCATAATCACTGACCGGAAGTTAAGAGACATAAAGTGACATTTTACAACTGTGCGCTCAGTGTGTATAACACTCAGGAGGAAGTTGTGTGTTCATTGTTGACCAAAGAGAAAGAACAGTTGCAGAAATGATTGAAATCCCAAAACTGCCGACACAAGTGTCCCTGACGTAAACCTTTGAGCACCACCCAAACAATTAAACACACTTCAGCAGATGCAGAGCCATGTCCCGCTGATACAGTTACAACATGTTCCCAATCATCACCTGTCTAATCTCAGCCTGCTCCATGGGATTGGTTATTTTTGCACACACTCAGAATATTTATGTCCTAATTTGGGCTATTTTTCTCTCATGTTTTCAAACTGGGAGTTATTTATAGTGACTAGACACACTGTACTCTCACACAGCCGGCCTCTTTCAGGCATGCAATCATCACACACACACACACACACACACACACACACACACACACACACACACACACACACACACACACACACACAGTCTGTCAAGTACATGTCATTACATTACAATAGTTCCAGCTTGCGTAAGTCTAAAGCAACAGTTTGTTTGTTGACTCCCAGACCCCTCGCTGAACTTTTACACTCATCCCACTTCCCTGATCCCCAACTTCCCCCGTCCCTCTCCTTGTGAGAACATAAACAAACACTGTTTTTATTATTGTCCTTCTGGGAAGTTTCAAGACTCTGGTTCCTCCCAATCTCAGTGTGCAGAGCGCCGGCCCCCGGGGTCACGGAGCAGCGCTGTGGTCAGTCAGGCCTGAGTCGCAGGATGTTGAAGTAGCGTGCCTCGGGGGCTGTGGCTGCAAATAGGACTTGGGAATGGCGTAAAGTTAAGGCCTTGATGCCTGGGCTCCGCGCTCACAAACACTCACTCAGACCTCTCTGTCAAACAACTGACAAGGGCTCAAGGCCGGTCCTCAGGCTTCATTCCACAGGGTCAATAACAATAGTAAACGGCAGACGGAAGAGGAAACTGATCAAGGATGTTGGCACCTTGTTTGGCAGCCATGTTGTTACTAATTTAGTCTGAGGAAGAGACGGTTCAGAGGGGGGGAAATAGCTGTGCAGACGGCAGGTTAGGTTACCGTCTAAGAGTAGTAGTTAGTCTCCTGCTCCTCCTGTAACTGATGGTGTCGGGAACGCTGCCGTCTGCCTTTGATCCCCTCAGGAGAAGCAGTTCTCACCTTGGAGGTGGTGTTTGCAACGTCCAGGATGGGTGGTGCACGGCTGGGTGTGTTTCCTCTGTAAACACGAACACAATGCTGCAGCATTTATCCCACAAGCATGCCTCGCACTCAGGAAGTAATTAAGTGTTCTCTTATTTGGTCTCTCTTTGCTCTGTTAACAGCTTTTCTTTGAAACTTCACAATATACAATGTTTAATCCACATATCTCCTGCTCTTTTCTCGTCGCTCATTAAAGCATTTGGATACGAGGGGCTTTGATGTATATTTAAATCCTCAGCGTTGGATACATGCATTCAGGGAGGACACAGAGGTCACTGTCAGCTCCCCGTGTCACTGGAATCCTGGGAATTTATATCCCCGCTCTGATCTGCTCGCACAAGTCGCCCTGTGGTTGGTTTCACATGCAGTTAAAGAAAGACAATCAAAAAACTATCAATTTCACAGAAGGACACGACGAGAAGCATGAAGGAAACAAAGTGTGTGGAGAAGAGAAGAACAACAAACGTTTAGAAATGCAGATTAAAAAGAAATAAATATTGTTAAATGGTTGGACTATAGAATATCACACGTCACCCCCCCCCCCCCTGCACACACACAAACACACACACCATGTTTGTTTTGTATTGCTGCATCCTTCCATGTCACACAATGTATATAAATAATGTATTTAAAGTTCTGTTGTGTCTTTTCTCAGATCTCGCTTCACTAAATACAAAATGTTTCATTCAATGTTTTTAAAAGAATGACGTTCATCTTATTAAATAATCTACTCGTTAAAATAAGATGGATGAGTTCACTTGACCACTAAGATAAAAGTACCTGCAGGAAACAATCTTCATCCTAACAAATATACATTATTAGAGTCGTAAAATGATATTATTAAATGATAGTCATTTAAAGTCCATTTTCATTCAGCGTTTTTTTTATCCGTCTTTCTGAAAACATCCATGTATACTTTTTATATACAAAGACAAATCTGCATCCACTACGAGCCTTTGAGGTTTACACTCAGAAAACTACATTCCCCATAAAAAGAACTACAAAAACATCCACAACACAACATCCTGCTGTTACCACAGACATGCATGTGATGGACGTCCAGCCTGCAGCTGTCTGATCATTAGAGACATCAACAGACGTTAGCATTGAATAGGGGAGACCGGGGAGTTTGTTCACGTTCATCATGTCAGTCAATCAATCAATCAATCAAGAGAACCTCTCTGCGAGCAACAACTGTTTCATCAAGATGATGTTTTGCCTGAAACCTTCTTTGTATTGTAGAAACAATATTTAAACTAAAGTTCTACTTTCTCTACTTTCATTTGATGCTCAACAAAGCCAACAGACACACACACAGACACAGACACAGACACACATACACACACACACACACACACACAGACACACACAGACACACACAGACACACACACACAGACACACACACACACAGACACAGACACACACACAATTATTTTTGTGCTAAATTAAAAGTTATAAGAAATACGTTCTTTTGTCACTTTATACAAAACTTCTATCTTCAATAGACTTCTTGCATTACTTGGATCACATGGATCTCACTCCTCATTTACAAGGACACGTTTGACTCTTTATGATCTGTGATTGTGTCGTAGAAGTCCATGTGATGTTTATTCATAGACACATGTGTGTCCAGTGTATCAAGGTTTGAGAGAGTTTCCAGCATAACAACATTAGACGGTTTAAGAAACACACAAAGCGAGCCACGTGGCACACTGTTGAGAAAGTCTCAGGATGGATTTAGTTATTATTCATATTTAGTTATCCTCTTCTGGAACAGACCTCAGGGGTTTCTAAGAACTGAGCTGCATGTACACATGTACCTTTACAGTATGTGTCATGATCTTGGTTTCTGTTTCCTGTTTTATTTTGAAATGTTCCCTTCCCCTTGTGTCATGTCTGGTATCACTTCCTTGTGTTTTCTGCCTTTCTCTCCAGGTGTGTCTCATTCCCTCATTTAGTGTCTGTGTATATATCCCTGTCTGTCTCTGTCTTTGTGGGATTGTTATTCATGTTATGTGTTTGTTACCTGCCCATGTCTGCATGTATCTGTCTGTTCGTGTCCTGCTCAGCCTGTTCGTGTCCTGCTCAGCCCGTTCGTGTCCTGCTCAGCCCATTCGTATCCTGCTCAGCCCGTTCGTGTCTTGCTCAGCCCATTCGTGTCCTGCTCTGCCTGTTTGTGTCCTGCTCTGCCTGTTTGTGTCCTGCTCAGCCTGTTTGTGTCCTGCTCAGCCTGTTCGTGTCCTGCTCTGCCTGTTCGTGTCCTGCTCAGCCTGTTCGTGTCCTGCTCAGCCTGTTCGTGTCCTGCTCTGCCTGTTTGTGTCCTGCTCAGCCTGTTCGTGTCCTGCTCTGCCTGTTCGTGTCCTGCTCAGCCTGTTCGTGTCCTGCTCAGCCTGTTCGTGTCCTGCTCTGCCTGTTCGTGTCCTGCTCAGCCTGTTCGTGTCCTGCTCAGCCTGTTCGTGTCCTGCTCTGCCTGTTTGTGTCCTGCTCAGCCTGTTCGTGTCCTGCTCAGCCTATTCGTGTCCTGCTCGTCCCCTAATTGGTTTGTGTTGTTTTGTTACTTTGTATTTCTGTATGTTTATTAGCTTTTGTTAATAAAGCTCTCTTTGGTTAAAATCATCTTTCCATTGTACTGCATTTGGGTCCTCACCTTCACCGAACCGTGACAACATGTGTGTGTGCAGATGTACATGTGAAAGGAAGCAACAAAACAACGATGTCTCCACATCTTCCTCCTCCCGGTGTGAAGGGAAGTGTGAGAGTCGTACGTCGATGTTGTGCAGCGCAGGCTATCTTCCTGAAGCCAACACACCTTTCCCCCCCCGAGCCCTCGCTGCTCCAGGAGCCGTGACATCGACCTGACCTTGACTGTCCTACTGTCTGTATTCACTGCGCCTCTCTGGATGTGTTGCACTCTGACAACATGTGGAGAAAGCTGTCACTGACACATCCTCTCAGGAAGGGCATTCAGGTTCAAGCTCGCCATGCAACGCTCCTCCCCAGTTGCTTATCAGTGATAAAGCTAATCCTTTAGCCCTGCACATGGCCCCTGAGCCGCCCATCAGTGTGAGAACAAGAACAAATAGAGGGGGGGGGGGGGGGAGCAAGAAGAGGAGGAAACACTGAAAACATATGGAGCAGGGAGAGAAAGTGAGAAGACACATGGTCAGAGAGAGGAAAGAGCGTGACAAGGGGAGAAAGAAGAAAGGTGGATTCAGATCTGAGTCAGGTGAGGAGAGTGCACAGAGAGGAGGGGGCCACAGAGGTGACCTTCAGACTACTCTGTTTATAGATAAATGTGTTGTGACCCGTGTGTGGGAAAACAAGGCTCTCTGGGATGTATGTGTGCGAGCCAGGGTTAAGTGTGTCACACAGAGGGCAGGGGTGAACTCATAGGGACACACAACACACACGATGGCGCGGGTGTAGCAGGGCGGGGGCCGGGTTACTGAAGGGGCCTGTAGTTCAGCACAATGTGACACAGATAGAGCCGTCGGACAGAGGAAGTCAAAGCTTTCCTTCAGAAAATAAGCGGACAATTCATAAGAGAAGAAAGCAGAAAACAGTGTGTGTGTGTGTGTGTGTGTGTGTGTGTGTGTGTGTGTGTGTGTGTGTGTGTGTGTGTGTGTAGCTCCCACATCAGACCCTCCACCACACAGTATCAGTCGACTGAAAGTGATTATTCAAAATGATCAAATATATACAGAATTATAACAAAATTATATATAATCATATATATATATATATATGATTATATATATATGATTATATATATATATGATTATATATATATATGATTATAATAGCCAAATGTCATTAAGTTATTTACAAATTATCTTATTTATATCAGTCAGGTTTTAAGAAATCAAAAACAACAAACAATTAAATAAATGAGTCAATATATTACCATCATCAGCTTTGTGTTTGGTACAAAGTTAAAAAACTGCAAATGTATGATTATTTTTTAGGATTGATTCTTTTCTCCGACTACTATATATGTGTGTGTGTGTGTGTGTGTGTGTGTGTGTTTACAGCATCTTATCTCTCACACGAGAAGCTTTTATCTCCCTAAGGGTAGTAAACTCCTGGATTACATGTGTGTGTGTATGTAGTGTTTTTATCAGCTCTTTCTAACATGGTAATAGATCAATGCATCTCGAGCCTTGAGGAGGATGTGTGTGGAATAAGAAAAGCAGGTACATGACAACATGTCTCAGACAGCAGTAAACTGACATGCAGTCTGTCCTCCCTGATTCATAAATCCCCAGTAATGCTTATCAAGTGGCTTCATAGAGGGACCAGTGTATCCTTGGTTACAGTTTCATTAGTGGCGGAGGTGATTGATCAGACGAGCAGACAAACGGAGGCTGCACCGGATCAATCCGCCGTTCTGAAAGGCAGACGTGGATTACCGACATGAGTTGTGTGGTCTGTGTGTGAGATTTATCGGATCACTGAACGCATCATAGGACACATAATCGCGGTGTTGAGCCGACCGCCGTGTTCTTTCCATCAGCTTTAGTCTTCCTCGTCTGCAGCTTCCCTCGTCTTCCTCACTGGTTGAAGAGTCAGGGCTCCCCCCCCCCCCCCCTCACCTGTCTGCCTGTTAATAAGTAACACAGCGGTGCCTCTAATGCTTATGAGGACTTTTGTGTAATACTAACTTATTGGGGATACTTGAAATATAAATATGTAAACAGTTAACTTTCTTTGTGTATCACGTGTTTGCTTTTATTATACATTAATCATTTATCACTATACAATGTATATAATTAACTACTTGCAAATAGGTTTGGTGTGTCACATGTGTTTTCTATATGCATTATGGGTAATTAAAGCCATAAAATACAAGAGAAGTTATTCATTCTGAAGGAAATGTTGTCCAAGATGCTGATTATACATAGAAGAACAAATAATGTCACAGAGAAGAGACTCTAAAGGAGACATTAAGCTCATTTTCATCTTCATACTTGTACTTTGAGTTTCTACTCGAACATGTTTTCATGTTAAAACACATTATTTGTCTCGTACTGTGTCTGAATGTCCCTGTATTCACCGTCTGTCTGAAACGCTCCGTTAGATTCTATTTATTCAAGGATGATGATAATGATGGAGTCTAAATAGATTTTGAAAAGGAACCACAGAATACCAACGCCTGTCAAACACCCACTGCTGCACCTGCACAGGAAGAAGAGCGGCTCATGTTCCACATCACAGACCTGCTGCAGGATGAGCGGAGGAAACTCATCGACTTATGAAACAAATTCACTGATTCTATGCAGATATTTTCTGCAGATGCAACATCCATAACTTCCGTTTGCCAAGGATAATGTGTCGTGCATCACACCCGGACACATGGGTGTGTGTCCTGGTGTGTGTGTGTTTCTGTAAACTCCCTTTACTGACTGTGCCGTGTGCAGAGGCTGCAGAGGAGAGACGTGCAGCTCCTCCACATGAGAAGAATAAGTGTGGATCCTCTTGCTTGATTGACAACACACAGTCCATGTGACTGCATTGTGTGATGGAGGGAGAACAAGGGATTGACACGGTGAGAGATGCAGTTGTTTGTCTGAGCTGCAGAGCCTGAAGTGCAGGAACAGCAAGTGCTAAAAGTGTAAATCACAAACACAGGGAGCCGTTTGAAGAGGATAATCCAGGAACGCTTTTGTCTGTTAAAGCTCATGACCCTCTCCTTGGTGGACATCTCACACACATAAACACACACACAGATGCCCCCATGCATACACAGACACACACACACACACACACACACAGGCTGAACAGAGGTTCCTGCTTCCTGGCTCCCCAGGCAGCTAATTACTGAGCCTTCCACACCAACAAAGGAAAGAGGCTCTCTCCATTCAAACATATTAATCCCTCCATTTACAGGCTGCAGCAGAGGCGACTGCAGAGAGAATGAGCGGGGGTTCGTTTTGCGTCCTGTGTGTGAGACAAGCAGACAGAATATGCAGTCGAGGGTTAATGCTGAAGAAGTTTATGTCGTGAGGCAGGAGGGGGGGGATGCACTGCGTGTACAGTGTGTGTGAACTGTATTAATAAATGCTGCTTCTCTCAAAGGAGCTGTTACACGTCAGCTGACTGCTGCTGGCTGCTGAGGCTGATCATCAGGACATCACTTGGACCTGATGGTATTGAAAAGGTAACAGAAGAAAGCGGATCAGTGCATCACTAACCTGAACACCCGACGGACCCGTCCTGCACGGAAACATCTGCATTATGCGTGTTTATACTTTGAATACTTGATTCTTTATATGTTTGATACGTTGCTGGACCTGAAGGAACAGGAAGAAAATTAGAGCCATTATGGATAATCTAATCTTCTGGGTTCATCATTAATATGACAGAACATAGTGAAAGATGTCTAAAAGACCACGGGGAAGTCTTTAGATGTCCTAAACCCAAAGATATTCACTTTAATATGATATACATCTTCATATTTGAGACGCTGAAAACAGCCTTTTCTGACATTTTTGCACGAAAAAATGACTTTAAAGATCGATAATCAAAATAGTTCTAAAGGAAATGCAGATATTATGTTGCGCTGATGTTTTACAAGACAACAGGAAGATACACAGCGGGACATTGAGGGCTTGTCGAACAGCTTTGACTGATTTAATGAGTTCTAACCCTGCAGCTTGTTCCTCAGCTGTCATCCACATATCTGCATATCCTGCGGTCTGAATAAACTACCTGATACCAGGTGGAAACATCCCAGTTCTGCCCCAGAGCTTGTGATAAAAAGAGAAGTGTCAACATGTTCATGACAGCCACTTCGGCTTTACGATACACACGTTCCCAGCGGAGGGTACTGCCTTCGTAAGTGACAGAACTACAGATAATAATGTGTTTAGGACTCAATTTAAAATGCTTCATTTGCAGTCATTATTTAAAGCAATGAATGTACAGACTCGCAGAACGGTGTCGACAGAATCCTCCAAAATCTCTGTACGCTTTCCCTCTCTGCTCAGATTTAATCCTATTTATTCTCAAAGTTGTATCCCTTTGTCCCGGTTTGACATTTGGAGTAAGTGAATTGGATTGAGTTATTTTTAGTGCCACCTACTGAAATGAAGTCGTAGTACAGCGGCTGCGATGCTGCACAAGTGCTGCATGCGTAGACTCATGACAGCACTCTAGGTAGGTTAGTGGGATAAAAAGACATTCACTTGACTTCCTCTGCTCCCTCTGAATAAAGGGGTAAGAAGGCGTTGGGCACAGTACCTGGGAGGAAGTGTGTGAAGGCACTGCATGTGTGTGTGTGCCTCCAGCTGGCGTCAGACAGCGTGACTACCACAAAGAGATCTGTTTTGACTAGATTCCACAACCCTTAGTCCTTTAGACCTGTGACATTTAATCTCACTAAGACCTCATTTGCTCTGTTCACTGGGTAACAACATTCCTCAGATTAACAAGCCTGCTCAACAAGCTCCGAGCAGACCAGCATGTACCCATCCGAGCACACAAACTGCACCCCGATGTGATAAACAAGAAGCAAATGTTCTAATCTATTATCTCCTATTGGCCTCATGTTAAGGTGAGAGCAACCTCCTGTAAGTGTTAGTAGGAAAAACCCCTTCAGGTATTGTGTGCACTTATGGCCCAGCAATAGGGCAGGTTTCATTATTAGGATATTTGCTATGCAAATGTAAAGGGAACTATGTGTACCTTCCTGCCTGCAGGCAGGCGCTTCACTTCCTGGCTGCAGGACCACGGCAGTGTGTAATGTTTACACTGCTCTATGACACCGAGCAACTTTGTTTAGCCCACAAATCTCCCTGCTCTACGACAACGTGCACATCTGGTGAAATGTAAATTCACTACAGAATAGTTGCATTGTGATCCAGTTGTACAATATATTATAATAGGATTGTATCATCTTTGCTTCACCTGTGGCTTTTTTAAAGTAAAGTTGCTAATTAAAATTAAAAAAATAATAAAGATAATGTGTTTTAAGTTTAGATACATTACCTTTAAAAAAATATATGTTCTTTATATACTTATATCGGACAATAAGTAAATTGCAGTATGCTCAAGATATGTGTACATACTAATTATGCACATTAATCAAGGCTGGACTTCAAATGATAGGAAACATGAGTAGATTGTGTGGTGGTTGAGAAATAACAGTATAAAAACCACATTGACAAAAGAGAAAAACAAATATCTTTCAAAATTATTAGAGCCGAGAAGATTAGAACCCAAACTGCAACTATTTTGACAGTGGATGAAACTGGGGGGCATGCAAACTGGGGGATTATCTGCGTGCGGGGGCATGAAGAAGAGATTAGAGGAAGAGAGAATAGAATATAAGAGAAATAGAGAGAGAGGAGATGAGATATAGAGGAGAGGAAGATATAGATAGAAATAATAGAGAAGAGAAGAGAGATAGATAGAGATAAAGAAGAAGATATAAGAGAAAGAGAGAAGATAATAAATATAGGATAGAATATATATAATATATATAATATATATATAGATCTATAATATTATTAGATATATATATTATATATATATATATATATATACTATATATAATATATATATATATTAGATATATAGTATATTATATTAGATATTATAATATATATATATAATATATATATATATATATATATATATATATATATCTCTATATCTATCTATATCTATATGTATATCTATATAGATATATATCAATCCGACACATTTATTCCAGTTTAAAAAAAAAGGTGTTGATGTGTACCCCCCCTCCCTCCCTTGACAAAGAGCACCGGTGTTTTGACACCAACGGCCGGGCTCAGACAGTCCGGATCCGGCCCCTGGTGGCTGGTTATCCGCTGATCCGCTCCGTGTTTTCCCGCGGACCATGTGTGGCCCAGCTGAGGTGACTGGCAGGACTTGTTTACTGGAGCCGCGCAGAGAGACGGAAAGAGGGGGAACTGAGGGAGAGCAACCGCTGAACGGAACGGGAATCCAAGTTTTTACACTTGACCCGTCTTTTTAAGTCTTTTTATCTTTGTTTTACCTCATCGTTTTTTCACTACCGGAGACGGGAATACTGACTTTGTCTGTGTGTGTGACTGTGTGTGTGTTTTTTTATTTTAATTTTTAACTCTATCGCCGACACTGAAACCTCGTTTGTTTTGGATTAGCTAGCTAACGTTAGCTGTTTTCCCCCCGTGAAGCTAACGTTCATCTGAGGAAAAGAAACGGGCGGCGTGGTGGAGAGTTTCCTCAACGTGCAGGTTAAACGTTATTTTTTTGTTTTTGTTTTTGTGTTACCCCTTCCCACGGTGGATGGGCGAGAGAAGTAACGTGTTACCTTCCCAACTTCTTCTTTGTTTTCTTTCCGTTTGCTCGGTTTCTGGGTGTTCGCTCGGTGGCGGCGTGGTGGTCAGCGAGGGTGAAGGAGTTCAGAGGAAGGTCGTAGTAGCGAGAGCTGCACGTTGTTCCTGCACGTAGCTGCTCCGAGGAGCTTCCTGGGATGTGCTCCCATCTGTCTTAAAACCAAAAAAAAAAAAAGGGGTGAGCTTATGAGAACTAGCAGACGGGTAACATAAAGACCTGTGGACTTCAAAGCAGACAGCAAACCCTGCCAACTCCCGGTCTTGGCTCTGCATGTCGGCGACATCCAGAACTTCACGTCTGCTGCAGGGACACGAGGAGCTTGTTTTTTAACGCCGTGCGTTGGAAGAATACTTCCGACAAATTGTTTTTGAAGTGGGTCTTCCCTCATCGGAGCAGTGCATTACAGAGAAATGAGTCCGGGTCCAGTGGACCTCCACACTAGCCTGATAATCATAATAACACTGTTATTTCTCTGATTCTGTGGAGCCCCCACATGAAACACATGAACTGTCGCCTTCACTTATGGAACATGAAGATCTTTACTCACACATGTGTTGCCAGATCCCAAGATCACGTTATTTAGTGGTCTGCATTTTTTCCAGGACTCGCATACATCACAAACTTGTGCTGGGAAGATACTAGATGTATGACTCCCCCCCCGGCTCACGGGGGGCAACGTTGAAGGCGATTATTGGACCTTAATTTTTAAAGACTTTGTTCAATACTTTTGATATTCCAACGTCTTTTTTCTTTCTTCAAATAAACATTTCTCCCTGAAGATAATTTTTGGGAAGCTTCAGGAGGAGAGCACAACTTATCTGCAGGTCAAAATGAGACGCTGGACGCTGAAGCTGCGAGCACAGGTCGTGTTTCTGATCATCGGCACCTGCATCATATGCCACTGTGGACTAATCAATGGAGAGAGTAAGTATTGCTTTTTAAATTGCATTTCCTAGCAATGTTGCTTGTATGTTTGTCATGGCACACAACCTTTGATATAATGCTCATGCAGAACAAATGTAGTGCTTTGTTTACTTTTAGTGAATACCATAATGCAGTAGATATCACACGTGTACAATCTATTTATGCACTATTATTCATTATAGGATGATAAGCTAACATAAGGAATAATAAAGACACTATAAACATAGTAAACAGCTTTATATAGACAATGTAATAACAATAATATTGTTTGAATGTTATAAAAACATTTAAATAAGTTTGTTGTATTGTCCCTGCCGCGATTCTAAGTCTCTAGTGAAATGTTATGAAAAGGTATTTTTTGTTGTTGTATCAATTAAGATTGTAGTCACGAGACTCGCCTTCGCTCATGCGCATGCGTGAAGTTTCATACAGGGTCTAATTAAGGGGCTAGTAATTTCAGTTGTTGCATATACGTAGCTGCGCACTAATAATTGATATTCCTGCGAAAATGTATTGAGTAATACCCCCCCCCCCCCTCGCGCAGTCTCTTAAATGTACATATTTTAGCGGCCTGTGTTGTGTGCGCCAGCCCCAGGGCCAGATTAGTCTCTGTAACTGGACGAGTGTGGTCTGCTGCAGCGAGTCTAAACTGGGAGTAGCAGGATTGGCTCTGTGCGCGCAGCTAGGCCTCTCATGGCGACACACACACACACACACACACACACACATGGCGCTGCTGCAGCCTGGACGTAAACAAATTAGCCGCCGACGCTTAGAAGTCTCTTTATAGGTGGTGGATTAGCCTACATTGCTGTTTAGCAGATCGCACCAAAGGTTGGGCGTCTTCCTTCTCGGAGGATGTCTTCTCTGTGTGGGGTTTTTTGTTTCATAAATCGATGATTTATGGGGTTTTATTGCAATAAAAACATTGGCGCGATGCTTCGCCAGAGAGGGAGAGACAGAGCTGCAGATAACGACCCCGCTGTAAACCCCCTAATGACCTTAATAATGATATCAGGGATCGTTTGCAATATTTTGTTTTCAATTGATGCTGTTATTGTTGCTGCTGTTGCAATATTAAAGCAGTCGTATACATGGAAGAAGAGCCAGATGAATCCACTGTTTGGGATTCATGTGATTTATGCAACTTTTATGTAAGAAATATCCAGTTATAGAAGCACCGAGTTGATTCATAAATTAATTTTCAAAGCTGTAAAATTGACTGAATTGTATATTCAAGGTGCATTTTATATTATTGTAGTGGGAGAGAATTGAATGAGCATAAAAACCGATCTTGTTACTTAAAGCAGGACTAGATAATACATTTGCCCCTGTGGTAACTTACCACTGTTATCTCAGTTTGAATGAATGAAGGTCTCGCTGGAAAATACTCCATGTAGATAAAGAATAGCAGCTGGAATTCAAGTGCATTGAAATGAATTAAAGCACATTGTATTTGTTTACCAGTGGTTTAACCTTTGGCCTACATTTGTACTTTTAGAGATTTGTGCTCCGTGTTGCAAAAGTCCACAAGTGTTTCTGTGCATCGAGCAAACGAGCGGCACTTTATTATTGGCTTCTGATTTGTTTTGCTAATTGTAACGTAGTGTTTGCTGTTTCTTCTATTTAATTTAGCAAACTTTTCAATTGTGCTGCTTTTTATAATAAATAAATAATAAATGGCTCCCAGTGGCCAGGTTCAAAGGAAATGTTCTGGCTACTTTACCCAGGTCATGTATGCAGACAGAACAGAGGCCCATGAAAGGGGGTCTTATGAGACAGAGCTGCTGGTACCCCTCCTCCCTCCTCTTTCTTTCTTCCTTCTCTCCCTCCCTCCCTCCCTCTCAGGCAGTGGGGTCCATGTCATTGGCTGCTTCTGGTTCCTGATTTACTCAGTTCTCTGGGAAGTGACCATATTTGGCACTCTTGCGATGTTTACGCAGAGCAACAATCAAAATACTTAGAATATTTCATTCTTGCCTTACAACTTCACCTCCGTCATGGGAAAGAGGAAGTAGTATCGATTGTATAAACCACGCTGCGGCTGCGATCTGCTGAATGCTCTCTGGAGAATGAATAAAGCGTTGTTTTCAGGCTGTTGTTCGTTGACTTTGATTGCTTTGTCATGGTTATCAGCAGTTTCCTGAAGTAAGGAGCTGTCTCCTGGTCTCACTAGTGAAAAACAAGTTGTGCAACTGGAGCCGTGCCCCCTTCTTGTTCCTCTCAGGCTTGTAAGCTCAGCTCTGTTGGAAAGGGGTAGTGTGCATATGTTATTATGTATGCTTTCCACAGTCTGTATGCTTCTTAAACCGAGTCTCTCCCACCCCGACGATATGAATTAACCGTCCGAAGCAGTCTCGTTAATTCATGAACTACAGTTGAATAGTTGTTTTTCCAACCCTGCTGGTGTTGATTTTGTAAAGTTGGGACGACTAGAGATGCCCCCCATTTGTGTGCGAGTTTGTCTGTAGCCCATTTGGATACTTCACTGGAGTGCACAGTGGCATTTTCCGACAATGCTGTGCATGCTGTGGAATGTGCTTGAAGTGGCCCACCGTGTGTGTGTGTGTGTGTGTGTGTGTGTGTGTGTGTGTGTGTGTGTGTGTTGTCTGCAGGATCTCAGCTCCTGACCGGCCCACTTCCGGGCAATGCATGTTTTCTGTGTGTGTCCGTGTCCGGAGGAGGTGGTCATGCATGAGAACAGTGTGTACCAGAGCGGCAGGCTCAAGAGTGGGCTGCCTGTTAGCACTAGCCCCTGTGCCCTGAGTGCCCCCCCCCCCCCCCCCTCCTGACCCACCACACATCCAATTCATCACATGGAGAAATTGCATGATGTGTGTTGTTATGAAAGCGTTAAAGTGCAAGCGGATAACTTTTCAACTTCTGCACCTCTAGCGTTTACAAGTGGTATTATCTTTGGGACCGCTCTCTTTCCGTTTCCCTCGGCGCTTCACAGGACACGCTGCATTTGTTTCAAAACAAACTGCGCAACTGAGACGTTTAATATATTTTCTGTCCGTTGATTTTCACAACAAGTACAAGTACTGACAGATCCACGTTAAAGAAAGGACGTGTTGCCTCTTAGGGAAAAGCTCTCTGGAAGGCCGTGATGCTGTCTGAATATCTAGGGCTTTTATTTTGAAAGCGAGGCTTATAGGGAACCAATCTAAATGCATATGGTGCCATTACATTGTGCAGTCAACACTTACTTCATAATAACAAGTCAAAGTGAAATTGTTATC
This sequence comes from Cottoperca gobio, assembly GCF_900634415.1. Lineage (NCBI taxonomy): Eukaryota > Metazoa > Chordata > Actinopteri > Perciformes > Bovichtidae > Cottoperca > Cottoperca gobio. The sequence goes on from NC_041358.1 coordinate 27,285,352, forward strand.
TATTGCAGGAAACCTCAAAGGGCTTTATTCTTTTTCTGACCGTGTAACACACAGTAAAGTCAGTGTTGATGTTCTGACCCGGGTGTAGATATCTGAGAGTTTAGATCAGATAATGGTACGCAGGCTGATATACTGAACTCTCCATTTTCAAACTTACAGAACATTCAAAATGAGCTCAAAGTAATTGACTATTGTTCTCACGCCTCGCTGTTGGAACAGCCTTTACTGGATGTTTATGCAGAATGGGGGCTTTCACAATGCAGCCGTACCGCTGGTTGCTTATTGTACGTTTGTTCACACAGCCTGCAGACAATGAGGGTCGTGAACGGAGGACTCCACAAGCTGCGTTTTGAGTGTTGGCCAGGAAGGCAATATGTAGTGCTAAAGGAAATTAACTGTTGGGGTGCCTTTCCTAAGTGCTTCCTCCTCCGCTCTTATCTTCCCAAGTATCCCTTACAACTTCTCCGAGCTTGGCAATGCATTTTCCCCCCATTACGTTTACACTCGTGTGTGTTCCTGGCAGTCTTTTCCAACAGATGAAAAACACAACCTGACCTTTTGTCTCCCACAATTCACAGTTTTATCGGAACGCTTCAGAGCGACGTTAACGTTGCTGTCATTTAATAATGGATCGAGAAGTTAAAGCGGCGATACGTCAGGCTGCAGGCTGGCCCTAATTCACAATGAAAATAAATTGATTAAACAAAAGAAAAGTATTCTTCTGTATTTCTTAATGTAAATAAGGTGCCAGAGTGCATTAGAAAAAGCATCACTTGTCTATAGCTTGCTTATAGCTTGTTTATCTAAAGGAAGTGTCAGGGGAGTCAGTTAATTAGAAAAGAAAGAATTTAAAAGAAAGATAAATTCTGTTTTTTTTATTTTATGTGTCTGGCTGAAAGGATTATTTGAGTTCAGACTGTTGAAAGTAGACACAATAATTCTTAGTGTCCAAACAAGCTTCCAACAGCCAACGGATGGAGGAATATTCCCAGCCAGGAAGAACGAGAGCAAAGACGTCAAGTGTAGCTGTGAGGCGTGATGTGCACGCTGAATAGATTCAAACTACTCGAGAACACAGCGATAAAAGGACTTCTTCATATCCAACGCCGCATCACGTGAGGCTGAAATATGTGCATTAGTCTTGGGCGGTTTATTTTGTTATTTCTTTTAATATGGATGCCCTCCTCTGTGACTCCCATTCCTCGATAGAGAGCTGGGGCTGTTTATGTAAACCTCTGCTCACTGCACAGAAATGTGGTTGATTTAGGAGGGAATGGATGGGGGTGCGGCGATCACACACACACACACACACACACACACACGGAGCACCGTTACGCCATGCAGCAACAATCTGATTTGATAGTCCTTGTTGCCGTTTGGATCGGCCCTATTTTAACTGTTGGTGACTTCACACAGTGAAATCCGGCCCTGTAATGCGGGGGATCAGCGTCGGGATCTTTTAGAGGTATTTTGCGGGCAGGACCAGACACTGGCCGAGCCCACGTCCATGTCCTAATGTGAGGGAAATTAAAAACCCGTCTTTTTGTCTTCATATTGGCTTTCCATCCAGCGCTGGCTGGGGGTGTGACCGTCCCTTTTTGAGGCATGTTGAACATGTATTGATTTGTGATGAGGAAGTTTGAAGTTTAGCGACACGTCCAGAATGACTCGATGTCCTGCGGATCCTTAAAAAGTCTTAAAAGACATGTAATGAATTCATCTAAAAACCTTCGTTGGAATTAAAATGTCTTAAATGAATCTGTCAAAAGTCTTGAAAATGCTAAGACATGTTCTGACGTTGAATTGTAAAATAATAACTTTGCGCATCAACGCCATGCGGATCCCAATAGCTGGAAAGATTACGCTTAAATGTCCTATTGGACTTTACAAAGCGTTAAATCTAACGTCAGCTGTTTGTACCAAATGTTTGTTAGCAATGACGTAAAGCTGCTGGCGCCTGTCGGCTCCAGAGATATAAATGTTAACTTTTCATGTAAACAATGGAGTAGACTGAAAACTTGACATTTCCAACAGTGTTTGTCCAGATCAGAGAGAGAGAGAGAGAGAGAGAGAGAGAGAGAGAACGTGTGCTACACTTTAGAAAGCCATGCTGTAATTTGAGGGTCACACTCGCAGCAGTTAACGCGCCCGTCTCCGTCGGACACTGATCGGACTCTGACCTCACTGACGAAAGCTTATATGTATGTCTTACAAGGAAATGTGAAGAAACAGCTTCCTGTTTACAGTTGAACAGCTCTGCAGTGTGCAGGGCAGATACATCTGGAGCTTTAAGGCCGCACTTCTACATTCTCAACTGTTTCTTTTGCAATTTGTTGAGCTACAACTTCTGTACAATTCCTTCTATACTTTGAAGTGTGTGTGTGTGTTGCAGTGGCTGTGTAACTGAACCTGATGGGTTAAATTTATTTTGAGGACTGTCATATGACTGAGAAGTGGTCACACAGCCAAGTGTGTCTCATAGCAGTTAATCACACACACACAGATCTATGCTATAAGATAAAGGAATATGGCCGACAGATGATGAATAAGACAGATGGATGTCAGTAAAGTAATCTGAACATCATGTTTTTAAAAGGCAACTGTTGATATTAAAATAGTTAATTATTAATTGGAGCACTTTTCTGTATCAAGTATTAAAATCAGACAACCAGCCAGATACGAATACGTAATGATGGAAAGACTTTAGTAGGGAGGTAAAAAACAAAAGCAAAGCCCGAGTTAAGCATTTTGCTCTTTGATTGGTCAAACTGCAGCATGTGAGCAGGTTTCTGCTGCGTGCTGTGCATCACATTTGAGCTGTGAAATTTGAAATCTGAATCAGTAGAAGTTGTTTGCACCACAACAACTTCGACTCGCTGTTTTCCTCACCGTGTCCAGGCCTTTCCTCTCTCAGCTGTGTGCCTCCCTCCCTCCCTCGCTCGCTCGCTCGCTCGCTCCCTCCCTCCCTCCCTTCGTTTACGTTCAGGGGTAAGAGGGTTCACTCTCATCCACTGATCTGTTTTTCTTTCACACTGCAGATGCGCACAGCCTGCAGCCCTGTCTCTCTCTCTTTCTCACACACACACACACACACACACCTGCTAATCCAGCTCTGTATGTGGTGGGAAAGCCTCCTCTTTCAAGGTGTGACCATCATCATCCACCCCCCTCTCTCTGTCTCTCGCTCCCCCCTCCTCTCTCTCTGTCTCTCTCTGTCTCCCCTCCCTCTCTCCCTCCTCTCTCTCTCTCCCCCCCCCCCCTTCTGTTATTAGGCCTGCAGAGTGTGCGTGTCCTTTTTTGAGCACTCATGTCTGTATGTGTAATGTGTTCAGTGGAGGTGTGTGTGTGTGTGTGTTGGGTGGGGGGTGCTCTGTTGTTGTCCTGATGAACTAGCCTGAGATGGGTTACTATGGTGACAGCACTAGCTGTTCTGGCAGTACAGTGCTCCCCCCCCTCACTAAATACACTTCTAGCTGCACTGCATTCAACTCATTTGTGCTTTGTTCACTAGCGATGACAGAAAGTGGGATGATACGTGTGAGTGTAGATGTTAATATATTGTGTGTGTGGATACGATCAGAGCTGATTCTCTGGTGTTGCTGTAAACAAACCATAATGTCCTGATTGTTTCAGCAGTTCAGTCTCAACACCTGTAATCAGGTCAGCAATCACTGTGTCCCGGACTATGTGGGAGTAGAGCTGCACAGATTCTCCAAAACACCATCGCTTCAGGGCAGACTGCACAAAAAGTAGTGCGATGATGTTACAGCAACAGAAAAGTTGAGTTAAAACTGGTGCAAATCGATCAAAAAGGAGACAAGACAAGGTGTGTGTGTGTGTGTGTGTGTGTGTGTGTGTGTGTGTGTGTGTGTGTGTGTGTGTGTGTGTGTGTGTGTGTGTGTGTGTGTGTGTGTGTGTGTGTGTGTGTCACGTGCCTTTTGCTGCTGTAACAATGTTTAACCATTATGCGTCTTGCTCTTGAAGAAAGTGAGGAAAACAGACACTTAAGGACAGACGGGAGTGAAAGGAGCGTCCCAGTGTGGCACTGCTGATCCTGGAGCCTCCATGTGGGAGAGAACACTGGTGGGACTCGTGCCAACACAGAGTGGAAAGGGACAGAGATGAAGAGCTTGCGTCTAGTTTATGAGTCTGTATCAAGCATTCCTAATTCACTTACAGCTAAAGGGGGCCCATATTGAATCATGCCGTGCTGTTAAATGACAGCGTAATGAATGGAAGTTATTTTACAATACCGCTGTGGCCACAGGCCCTCCCCTCCAGAGACTTGTCTGTCAGAGGCTAGGTAACAGCGAGTGATTTGTTGGCTGGGGGGCCTTTTCAACGTTAGGGTGACGTCAGTATCCCGTCCGTGCCATACCCAACGTGCGCCTGGATATCCTGTACGGAAAAACCAACAGAGGAGGCCAGTGATCTGAAGTCTTTGGGAATCTGTGGGAAAACAAACGGCAGGCGGAAGAGACATTTGCCCACAATCAAGAAGCTGCGACTAAATGTTCACGTGCAGCGTGTTAACAGAACGCTGATGCAGGTGTCACGATATCAAGTCGGCGAGGAAGCGGCGTTACCAGGCAGAGAGTAGCGCTGCAGGGATTAGTCGAGCGGCAGAAAAATGATCAACAAACTATTTTTGATGACCAATTAATTGTAATTTTTCATGCTAGAATTGCAGAAAATGCTGTTTTCAGCCTCACATGGAGATTTCCTGCTTATTTCCATCTTATATCGTATTAACGTTTATTAAAGTATTTCATATTCTGACTAAACAAGACATCTGAAGACACCTGGACCTTAAGAAGATGGGATTTCACTATGTCTTGACATTTTATAGATTAATCGATTACTCTGTTAAATAATCTAATAATTAAGTTATACCTCGACGTGTGTGTGTGTGTGTGTGTGTGTGTGTGTGTGAGGTTGTCCCGCAGCAGCCAGTGAGAGCTGGTGGTCAAACAGTGCAGACAAACAGGCCTGTCCCCTCTGCTCTCCATCCCTCCAGCCTCCCTTCTTCTTCTTCTTCTCCTTCTTTTCCGTCTTGGTTTGTCAACTCTCCCCCGTCTCTCTCTTTCCTCCTGGACCACTTTGCTTTCTCCATCACTCAAGTTCGGTCTTGTTCGTGTTTTCTTTCTGTCTTGCTATCCCATCTCATGCACTTGTTAACCTGTCTCCTCACTCCTCTTTATAGTCTGGCTCACACACGCACACCACACACACACACACACACACACACACACACACACACACACACACACACACACACACAAACAAGTGGGGTCTCATTTCAAGGCAGTTAGAATCAAATTATTTCTTCCGCTCTGGGTGTTTCTTTCTTCGTTAGCATCAGGTTCTGGATGGCGCTGTAGCTCGGACTTGGCAGCCTTGCAGCAATCCCGTCGAATCAATAGGATTTGCCATGCCTGGGATGAGCTCACTCGTCCATTCACCACACAGGGAATACCCCCACTAAAGCCCTAAACTGTTTTAGCTGGAGGTGAAAACTACTCTGTGTCAAAAGCAAGAGGTAGCATGTTGAGCTCCAGCCGGGCAGCGGTCCCACCGCAGCTCTCGTACTCCACTTCATCGTCTGAATCCCTTTTCGTCTTGATTTGACTGTTTCAGTGTGAATGCTGAGTGAAGCACAAACTGCAGGACTAGCAGGAAGCAGGTTAGGATTGGAAATGTAGCCATTGTTCAACCATAGAGGTGTTGCGCCGGCAGACGGGCCAAATTGGAAGAAGAAAGCCGTCCGGGACTGAAGAAGCAGATTTGGCAGAGCCATCGAGCAGGCGGAGCTCGTCCAGCCTCATGTGTAGATCTGGTTTGTGGACAGAGCGTTGGTGGGGCCGGGCCCTGCAGCTGCTGCCGTGCGGCTGCAAGTCAAGCAGGGGAACCGGGCCCCGGCTGCCTCCCTCTCAGGCCGAGGCTCACCACACCAAGACGCTGCCCTGCGCTCGCTAACGTGGGAAGATGAAAAGAAATATCAGATGTTTTCTGTATTACTCACGCTGGTGTGTGTGTGTGTGTGTGTGTGTGTGTGTGTGTGTGTGTGTGTGTGTGTGTGTGTCTTGCACTATATCTTCAGCCCAGTCCAGCCTGCAGTTGATTACCTGCTCTTGTTTCACAGTCCTGTCTGTTCCCAAATGCTTCGACTATGTCAGGAATGCTGCTCCCCCCAACATGTTTTTTTATTTGTTTGGAGCGCCACCTGGTTTAGCTGTTTTGTAAGGCGGGGCCAGAATATTTCAGATTTTTCTTTTTCTTGGTTTGTGTACTACCAGCTGTCTAATTATTTTTCTAGACAGGGAACATGTTGGTTACATTCAAGCAGAAAGTGTGTGTGTGTGTGCGTGTGTGTGTGAACGTGTGTGTGTGTGTGTGTGTGTGTGTGCGCGTGCGTGCGTGTGTTGCATCGCTCCACACTGCGCTGCTGTTCTCGTGTGAGAGAAGAAGAAAGAGAAAAGTTTAGAGGCACTGGGCGATGAGGAGAAACCTCACAGATGATCTTCATCTCATCTGCGTTACACAAAGACCACAGAGTTTGACATTATTAGCCTTTTGGTTGCTAGTTTTGATATGTTATCAGAGATGAAGAGAGGGAAGCACAGAGGAGCTTTAGTTAATTATCTTGTAAAATATGATCACATCTAAACTCTTATATCGACGTCTGGCTCCGTGTCTGAGTGTGGAAGGAGCCGCTGACTCATCTTATCTCAATCTTACATATAAGATGTTCCTCTGTCAGACGAGGCGTGTGCATGCTCTGGATGTTGTTGTTTGTGTCGGTGGTCTCTCTAAAGCCACTAACACCCGCTAACATCTGGCTTCTGTCTTCAGGGGGAAAGGTTACGATCTGCACAACCCCCCCGGCAGTAGTCACAGATATGTATCGGCTGTGATGGAAACGATCGATGTTATGAATCGTTTTGAAGTGAAGATATAACGACACACATTCTGTCCTCTCCGGCAGCCTTGAGTTCAAGGTCGACTCGAGCTCGGTGGAAGTAGAAAATAGTGAGTCATTGTTTTTAAAAACAAGTGCCAGTGACCCGGCACCCTGCGCCCCCCCCCCCCCTGCTCTCTTCCTCATTCTTTCTCTCTGTTTTATATTCCGTGTCTTTGTCTCCCTCTGTCTGTACCTATCCCTCCCCTTCTCGCTCCCTCCATCCCTCCCTGCCTCTCTGCTTTGCCAGCGCCGGAAGGTAGATGCGAGCAGGCGAGCCAGAGTCACCGGTGTGATCTGATTTAGGCCTCTCTTTTCTTGGCCGGCCGTCTGACAGCACAGGGGCCGGCGTGTTGCTCTCTTCTACCCGCTTCAATCTGCCACCGCCTGGCCCGCTGCCACCGCTGTAACGGGACCTAGCGTTGTGTATAAATAGGCTAGCTCCCCTTGCCATGCTCCTCAATGGGAAGCTGAGGCAATGGAGGAACAGGTGCTCCAACCCACACACACTCCCTCTCTCTGCACTCCTTCCCAAGCCCCCCACCACCACCTTTATCTGATGCCCTCAAATGTGGAAGTGCAGGTCAGTCACGATGCACGTGTTCTCTGCGCTCGCTCATCACATGGTCATAGTCCCCTCTTATAGTATAACAGAAGATTTCTTCTTACAAATATTTCCTGTGTGGTTCAATTTAATGGCCCAGAGATTACCCCCCCCTGCCTCTCCCTGGCTCACGTACTGTTATTTTGGTCCTCAACTCTCTTTGTTTTGGAGGTACAAGTTGGTACATGTTAATCAAAATGCCTCTCATGCAATTTCTCCGCATAATTTTTGTGTAGAAGCCACAGCTTGGCAGTGGGCGCACAGGGAGCTGGCTTTACTTCTCAGGACTTTCCACAGCTATATTAACAAACAAATGCATTTTTCCACTGGCAGTCTACTTGGCACCGCCGCCGCATATTCTCTCTCCCGGGGTTTGTTCAGCAACTGAGCTGTTGACAAATCTATAATCAGCAGATCACCTCATCAGGGGCAACGTGCGTCTAAGCTGACGGGGAGAGGAAACTTTCTCACAGTCCAGAGTTAGCCGCCACCTGGTTAACGCTAGACAGGTCTGGTTTCACGCTAAGCTAACGCGCGGCCGCCCTCTGCTAACAGTGAAAGGCAAAGCTAGTCCCCGGGCCACAGAGGGCTCCACGCTCACCTTCTGAAAACCTCCAGCGTGATCCACTTTCTCACCGCCGGCCAGCTACTGTTAGCTGATGCATATGAAACTCTGCAGGGAGCAAACTCTAAAAATAAGAGAAGAAGCCGTCTGAAATTGTAGCTACACTATAACAGACGCTGCAGCTGTGGGTGCTCGCTGAATAGTGGGAGATGGCGGTTCGTGTCAGAGATAGCCGTTACATCGGCGTGACCTCAGTTGCACCGGTCACGCTCGAGTATTTCTTGAGCCGTAATTATGCCGAGCTTGTTCTGTGAGCTAACTCGTAAAGGACACCGATGATGACGTGCTAACGTCTCTGGGAGCTGAAGCGAAATCTGCAAATTATTCTGCCGCTCTACAGATGTCTTTAGGGCAGGGGGGGTCAAACTCATTGTAGTTCAGGGGCCACATGCAGCACAATTTGATCTCAAGCGGGCCGGACCAGTAACATCACAGCATGATAACATATAAATAACAACAACTCCACATGTTCCCTTCGTTTTAGTGTCAAAACAATATTATCAGTTCATCATTTACACGTGTGTTTACAAAGACACACAACATTCAGTCGCAGGTATCTGGAACAGTATTTTACTTTATGATCAAAACAACACATTTTTACACTTTGTAAAGTCGTCCCGCGGGCCGGACTGGACCCTCTGGCGGACAGAGCAACACAGAATGAGTGTAAAACTCTCATTCCTCTCGTTGGTCAATACTCCTGTAATCTAATAGCAAGGAAGAGAAGGAAAAGGAGAGAGGTTACACGGGTGATCCGCACGCTGCACAGACCGCAGCCCTCCGGTCCGCAGAGCCGTGATTTGCTGTGTTGTAAAGTCTAAATCATCCCCATCATTATGTGTTTCTCAGTTGGCACCGCAGAGCGTTCTTACACTGTGGCTGAATGGCGTCCACAGCGTTAAGGTTTCCTGTGGGAACGCGTCTAAATCAGGGTTGAGAAACGCTGTTTTTGTCAGAATGGCACCTTATAATCAAAATCTGTTCCGTCGCCAAGTAGATGAAAAGCACTGGAATGTTTCGACAAATGTTGGGAGTAATTTTGACATCTTAGTTTCAAATCAGACGCTTGCACATCACGGAAAGCAGAAGCACTGAGATGTTACGAGACTCTGCAGCGAGACCTCGGAACACTTTGTGATTTGTAAATGAGTCACTGAGCAGGAAAGAGATGGAGCTCTGTCACGTCCTGCCATGTTGCGTTGTGCTGCAGGATGTACCCGTGTTGATGGCCACATCTTATTTAATAACATTACGACATGTAGAATGACTTGCAGACATCAGGAGACCTTCACTGGAACAGAACGTGCTGTTAATTCAGTTACTGTTCTGTCGCAGCACCAATGTGTGAAAATACCTCATAACTATTGAAGCAGCCCAGAGACGAGCGTCTGCACGGCGTCTGCACGGCGTCTGCACGGCGTGTGCATGTGTTGGTCACCAGGAGACGTTTCTGACGAGGCAGTTCCTCACAATGTAAATGTGAAATAAATTAAAAAAGAACGAGTTCATCTCTTATTGAGGATTTAAACTTGTTCACCTCGCTCCATCTCAGAGCTTCTTCCTCTGCTGTTTCTGTTTGTCTGACACCCCTCTATACCTCCCTCCCCCTCCTCCTCCTCCTCCTCCCTCCCCCTCCTCCTCCTCCCTCCCCCTCCTCCTCCTCTTCTCATTCCTGCTGCCAAATTAAGTGTCAAACAGACAGGGAAGGCGGGTGGGATGGCCCACATTTCTCCTATGGAGATCCCCAGTACGGTACAGTACGTTCCAGTCAGTGCTCTGTTATTCTGTTTTCTGCTCCGATACAAACCCCCCCCCCCGGGCTCATTAGCGGCTGATTGGGTTGTTATTGTAATTAAGCGCTCCTGTACAGCCAGTGAGAGCACCAAACTGTCTGCTTATGGGTGGTCCTCAGTGGGAGGGTGGGCATTGGATGGGTCACAGTCATTGTCCACCAGAACTCCCCCCCCCCCCCCCCCCCCCCCCAAAAAAAAAAACACAGACTCTACCAGGTTATAGAAGAAGCTCTGTTTATGGAAGTCAAAATGTAAATTCAAGCAGCCGTTCACAGTGTTGTTCTTCCTTCAGAAGAGTTGTGCAGCAGGTGGCATCCAGTCATTCATCCAGTCACTCATCCCGTCACTCATCCAGTCACTCATCCAGTCACTCATCCCGTCACTCATCCAGTCACTCATCCCGTCACTCATCCAGTCACTCATCCCGTCACTCATCCAGTCACTCATCCCGTCACTCATCCAGTCACTCATCCCGTCACTCATCCAGTCACTCATCCCGTCACTCATCCAGTCACTCATCCCGTCACTCATCCAGTCACTCATCCCGTCACTCATCCAGTCACTCATCCCGTCACTCATCCAGTCACTCATCCAGTCACTCATCCAGTCACTCATCCCGTCACTCATCCAGTCACATCATCCCGTCACTCATTCCAGTCACTCATCCCGTCACTCATCCAGTCACTCATCCCGTCACTCATCCAGTCATTCATCCAGTCACTCATCCAGTCACTTCATCCCGTCACTCATCCATTCACTCATTCCCGTCACCATCCACACTCATCCCGTCACTCATTCCAGTCACTCATCCCGTCACTCATCCAGTCACTCATCCCGTCACTCATCCAGTCATCATCCAGTCACTCATCCAGTCCTCATCCAGTCACTCATCCAGTCAACTCATCCCGTCACTCATCCAGTCACTCATCCCGTCACTCATCAGTCACTCATCCCGTCACTCATCCAGTCATTCATCCAGTCACGCATCCCGTCACTCATCCATCACTCATCCGTCACTCATCCAGTACACTCATCCGTCACTCATCCCGTCACTTCATCCGTCACTCATCCCGTCACTCATCCCGTCACTCATCCAGTCACTCATCCCGTCACTCATCCAGTCACTCATGCCCGTCACTCATATCATCCAGTCACTCATCCCGTCACTCATCCCAGTCACTCATCCAGTCACTCATCCGTCACTCATCCAGTCACTCATCCCGTCACTCATCCAGTCACTCATCCCGTCACTCATCCAGTCACTCATCCCGTCACTCATCCAGTCACTCATCCAGTCACTCATCCAGTCACTCATCCAGTCACTCATCCCGTCACTCATCCCGTCACTCATCCAGTCACTCATCCAGTCACTCATCCCGTCACTCATCCCGTCACTCATCCAGTCACTCATCCAGTCACTCATCCCGTCACTCATCCAGTCACTCATCCAGTCACTCATCCCGTCACTCATCCCGTCACTCATCCAGTCACTCATCCAGTCACTCATCCCGTCACTCATCCAGTCATTCATCCAGTCCTTCATCCAGTCATTCATCCAGTCACTCATCCAGTCACTCATCCAGTCATTCATCCAGTCACTCATCCAGTCACTCATCCCGTCACTCATCCCGTCACTCATCCAGTCATTCATCCAGTCACTCATCCCGTCACTCATCCAGTCATTCATCCAGTCCTTCATCCAGTCACTCATCCAGTCACTCATCCCGTCACTCATCCAGTCACTCATCCCGTCACTCATCCAGTCACTCATCCCGTCACTCATCCCGTCACTCATCCAGTCATTCATCCAGTCACTCATCCAGTCACTCATCCAGTCATTCATCCAGTCACTCATCCCGTCACTCATCCAGTCACTCATCCCGTCACTCATCCAGTCACTCATCCAGTCATTCATCCAGTCACTCATCCCGTCACTCATCCAGTCACTCATCCCGTCACTCATCCAGTCACTCATCCCGTCACTCATCCAGTCACTCATCCAGTCACTCATCCAGTCACTCATCCCGTCACTCATCCGTCACTCATCCAGTCACTCATCCAGTCACTCATCCAGTCACTCATCCCGTCACTCATCCCGTCACTCATCCAGTCACTCATCCAGTCACTCATCCCGTCACTCATCCAGTCATTCATCCAGTCACTCATCCCGTCACTCATCCCGTCACTCATCCAGTCACTCATCCCGTCACTCATCCAGTCACTCATCCCGTCACTCATCCCGTCACTCATCCAGTCACTCATCCAGTCACTCATCCAGTCACTCATCCCGTCACTCATCCCGTCACTCATTCCCGTCACTCATCCAGTCACTCATCCAGTCACTCATCCCGTCACTCATCCCGTCACTCATCCCGTCACTCATCCCGTCACTCATCCCGTCACTCATCCAGTCACTCATCCAGTCACTCATCCCGTCACTCATCCCGTCACTCATCCAGTCACTCATCCAGTCACTCATCCCGTCACTCATCCAGTCATTCATCCAGTCACTCATCCCGTCACTCATCCCGTCACTCATCCAGTCACTCATCCGTCACTCATCCAGTCACTCATCCCGTCACTCATCCCGTCACTCATCCAGTCACTCATCCAGTCACTCATCCAGTCACTCATCCCGTCACTCATCCCGTCACTCATCCCGTCACTCATCCAGTCACTCATCCAGTCACTCATCCCGTCACTCATCCGTCACTCATCCAGTCACTCATCCAGTCACTCATCCCGTCACTCATCCAGTCATTCATCCAGTCCTTCATCCAGTCATTCATCCAGTCACTCATCCAGTCACTCATCCAGTCATTCATCCAGTCACTCATCCAGTCACTCATCCCGTCACTCATCCCGTCACTCATCCAGTCATTCATCCAGTCACTCATCCCGTCACTTCATCCAGTCATTCATCCAGTCCTTCATCCAGTCACTCATCCAGTCACTCATCCAGTCACTCATCCAGTCACTCATCCCGTCACTCATCCAGTCATTCATCCAGTCACTCATCCCATCACTCATCCAGTCATTCATCCAGTCACTCAGCGAAACTCTGCCCCCCCCCCCCCCCCCCCCCTCCTCTCCCCCCCCCCCTGTGAGGCTGTGTGTGGTGCTTGTCATGTAACAGTGGTCCATAGCGGCCCTTCATTCATGCATGTGATCACCAACCGTCCTGTAGGTCCCTTACGTCACCCTGCGTTCCTGCCTGGGCTCAGGTTACACTTTCACCCCGCTCTCTCCCCCTCCCATCACTACCCTGCCCCCCTTCATCCCTTCTTCTTCGTCTTCGTCCCCCTCTTGCCCGCGACCCGTCTCCCTCTGATTAATCTCCTTATTGGCGCTCTTTGCCTCTGCTGTGTCCCCCTGAACCTGTGAGGAGCGAGGGAGGAGATAGCTCATTATTTTAAAGACACAGTGGTTTTTGCAGCCAAGTCCCGACTACATAACAACCCTCCCTCCTTCTCCTCCCCATCTGCCCCCCTGATGACCCCCCCCCCCCCCCCTCCACTCCTCCCCCTCTCTCGTTCCTGTCATTCGAAAACAAGACTCCATTTTGCGCAGGGAGCTCCCAGCAGCACCGTGTACTGCTTCCCCTCATGGCCCATTGACATTTCTTTGTGTCAATAAAGCTTCTCCAACAGCAGACGTGACACATGCTAGCCTGTTAGCACGCCGAGCGAAGAGCTCCTTCCCACTAACACATCTCCTACATGTAGTGGGGGGAAATACATTATTGTGAAAAGTTCATGTTGTGCGTTTCCTTAAGATCGTTGTGGGCAGAGGTGAGTTGCGCCCCGGCCCTGTTGGTGTTGCGTAACGTAGTTTGTTATGTTGACGTGTTGCACAATGGGTATCCGGTTGGTGCTGCAGGCTGACAGCGAGTGGGTGGCCTGGAGGCCTGGAGGCCTGTTTGATGTGTCCAGGAGATAAAGCAGGAGGGGCAGCGAGGTGTAAGGTTGCTGTTATCACTGGGAATAACACCAACTGCCACATAGTGGAGGAAGAAGTGTGTTTTTGTGTTTTGGTTTCTGGTACAGCATGTGTCTAATAAAGAGGGTGCGGCCGGGGCAAAGTGGCGAGCTTGTGTGAATGATTAGCTGCCGTTGTTTCAAACTCTGCCTTATCTGATGAGATGCTTAACAGCTGCAATGGATTTATTGTCTTATTTTACGAGTTGTTTTTGGCTGCAGGCGGACGTGTGCAGAGTTGAGCCGGCTTAGGCCACGTCCACCAGGAAGCTTCAGGACGCGGTGCACGACGTGTCTGACGTAGTTGACGATGAATGGATGAATATGTGAGGGGTTTTGATCAGTTTTTGTTGCTGAAAAGTGGGACAAGCTTTATTTGAGTTTAGAATGTATTCCCTCCGCCAAGTGTTTTCAGTTTGTTTGCTTGTTTCTCTGTCTGAAGAAGAACTCGTTACATTTTGGTTCGGATTTGCATCACAGGGCTGATACACACATTATCTTTCACCTGTAGCCTTGGCGGGGGTCTTCTTTCATCTATGGACAGCTGTTGTGTGTTGTGTGTCGTGTGTCGTGCAGCCGGACCTTCCTCTTGTTTAGCTCTCAGTTTCGTCTTCCAGCTGATAGTGAGTCACCGCGGAAAACATGACACACACATGGCTGATAATGGCTGACCAGTGTCAAACTGAATCATTAACTTGACGGCTGCACTTGTGTACAGAGGATTACAGTTGATAACTCCTGTTTAATAACTCCATGCAAAATACCTTTTATCTTAAGTTGTGTCACCGCGTCAAATAAGACACCTGTCATCAACTCTTCAGATCCTGCAGAGACATTTAGTCTCGCTATCGTGCGTATATAACAGTGAAGATCTTTTTATTTTCTGATTTCATTAAAAGAACCAGGAACTCATTTACACATAATGTTTGAAATCATGTTGCATTAGTGCGGCACACTTTAATATTAATCCCACGATTACATGAACATGATGCCATATCGATGTGAGCAGAAGAGGAATAAACAACAGAGAGCAGACGGGCCAAACTAATATAGACGAGGTCATCATTTCGTCCATCAATGTGCAGCCCTGCCTCGCATGATCCAGACGTCCCCCCCCCCCGAGGTGATAACTAACGCATGTAAACAACACGTGTCGGCGTGGCAGGCTTCATTGGCTCCTATCCATTATAAGAAGTCACTTAAACGGTTCCATTGACGTGCTGCTGCTCAGAGTTTGGACCTGGATTGTTGACATGTTTGTCTCGTTAACTATTAACAGAATGGGGAGTTAATGGGTAGCTTACACCTGGGAAATGACGGCGGTCAATAACAAGTCAATGGCACCAAGTAGCCCACTGCAATGAATTTTGACTTTTCTATTTTAAGATGTATAGTGCAATTGATTTTTGTGTGTGTGCAAAGTGGCAGTGGGGGATTGAGCGTACTAAATGGGGAACATAGCAGAAGATGGCGAGCAGACGGGGTTCACACCATTAAGATGCACGTACGGCACTTACACACACACACAGAGTGTGATTAGCTGGTGTGTGTCTGTATCATCGATTTGAAGGCAGCACATTGGATGGAGACCATTAGACGGCTTCTGTGATAAGAGGCTCATTGTACCACACATGCACCACCACCAGGACCCTTTTAATACGTCTCTTTTTCCCAAATTGGATTTAGATTGAAAGTAGAGGCGTGAATCTTTATTCCATTGGATTTTGATTTGATTTTGCTTTGATTCAAAATGCATTCAGTTCATAAGGTCTGATGTCAGGAACTACTACTACAGGAAGTTCTCTGTGGCAGGATGGTTACATGCAGAGACGAGTGTGTTTATGATTTTAAAGATTTATAATTCAAAACGTTTTATCAACTGATGGCAACAATGTAAACACACAAAGGCAAAAATAAGACAAAAAGTTACATTTATTCAGGTTAAACCTTCACAAATAAATTCTCAATTCTGAAGAATAACACGTTCAATATATATATATATATATATATATATATATATATATATATATATATATATATATATATTAAATATATATATTTATTTATTATATATATATATATATATATATATAAAATATATATATATTAAATATATTTATTTATTATATATATATATACAATTTACATTTATTCACATTTGATAACCAAAATGTGTTGAATATGATTCATTTCTTATAACCCGTTCTTCACTCGTAACATGTAAAATGACGGAGAGAAGCATCCGGATGTTTGTTTCTCGTCGGGGAAACAAGTTTGTCACGTTTCACTAACACAATGCATTTAAATCTACTCGCATGTTATTTACTATAACCATCTGTTTTGGGCCGTTATGGCTGATGGTACGCTTGAAATGGTGCATGCATGGTTAAATGAAATTAGTGTTATACGTCTCACCACCACCAGTGTAAATGTGTGTGTTCGCTGTGTGTGTGTCTCATTTTACCATCGTGTTCAAGCATCATCTCTTCCCCTTTAAACAGCTGCTATGTCGAGCTGTTCACGGACGACAATCCATATTTTTGGGATAATCTGGTGCAGAGAAATCTCACCTGTATGAGGCTCGGGTTCATGATATGAGACTAGATATCGTCTTATCAAAACTATTGTGATCTTCTCGATATCGCCCAGTCCTACTTGGTAACTGTGTAAACCTGTTTTTTGTATTTTTATTATTTGTTTATTTTCCTGATATAATGTTAACGATAGAAATAAACACCTGTCTTTTATTATTTAAACTTTGAGGCATCCCTCTCTTCCACTTTCCTTCATCTTATGAGGAATACTTTGGAAATGTGCATCTTATTAATCGTAGCGAGCAACAGCAGCCTCTTCTCTCTTTCACATCTTAAGTTACGATCCCCTAATGAATTGTCTTGTGTGTGTGTGTGTGTGTGTGTGTGTGTGTGTGTGTGTGTGTGTGCGTGTGCGTGTGTGCCAGTGTGCAGCAGCTTAAGAGTATGAATGAGCCTGGATAAGCATTTTGCTTCCAGGCTTCATCTCTGTTAACCCCTTCATGCCTGCTTCATTCACGTACAGTAATTTCCTCTCTGGAGAAATAATGCGGGAGCCAATGAGAAGAGAATGTGTGTGTGTGTGTGTGTGTGTGTGTGTGTGTGTGTGTGTGTGTGTGTGTGTGTGTGTGTGTGTGTGTGTGTGTGTGTGTGTGTGTGTGTGTGTGTGTGTGTGTGTGTGTGTGTGTGTGTGTGTGTGTGTGTGTGTGTGTGTGTGAAGAATGTCTCTGCTTAATGCAGATCTCGGCTGGTTTCTTGGTTTTAAATGTGCAGAAGAAGCTTCGTGTCTTTTGTCCGTTACTGAAAGTCTCAGTTAAGAAATGATTATTCTCCATTTACACTGCGGAGTTCTCTCATCAATGATTGTACACTGAATATGCTGAAAGTCGATTAATTAATGAGGCGATGAGTATTATACTATTTCAAAAAGTTAATCTATTCAAGGAGAAACTGCGACAAACTAATTTCACCTTCTCAGTTATTTGATTAATGGAAGAAATACAACATAAACCTTTTTATAAGTGTTTATAAGTGTTTATAAGTGTTTATAAGTGTAAGTTCATCAGATGAAATCAACTTTCTTTAATGAATTTAACAACAAATATTGATTGAAGCAGAATATTAAAACTTCTTCTAATACTAACCCTCATAATAAAGTATCCACATCTTGACGTGACTGTGCAGAAACACCAGGTTAAGCAGAACAGACTGCACAATGAGGATTTCTTTTTACACTTTAAACGAAGCTTTGAACTGTTAGCTAGAGCCGAGTACACATTTACACCCTCCTTGTGTTTAATAACTGCGTTATGATCGTTTCTCACATTTCTGTCCCTCCTTCTTCCTTTCAGTCTGCCAGAGCAAGGACATCCGTAACAATGTGACCAACCTCCAGTCGCTGGAGAACTGCACCATCATCGAGGGCCACCTGAAGATCCTGCTCATGTTTAAGACCAAGACCGACGACTTCCGGGGCCTCAGCTACCCGAAGCTGCGAGTGGTGACCGACTATGTGCTGATGTTCAGGGTCTACGGCCTCGAGGCCCTCAGCGACCTCTTCCCCAACCTGACGGTGATCCGCGGAAGCAACCTCTTCTTCAACTACGCTCTTGTGATTTACGAGATGCTGCAGCTGAAGGAGGTGGGCCTCCACAGCCTCATGAATATCACCCGGGGCGCCGTGAGGATCGAGAAGAACCCAGACCTGTGTTACCTGGCCACCCTGGACTGGTCCAAAATCCTGGACTCGGTGGAGGACAACTTCATCGTGGCCAATAAGAATGACAGAGAGTGTGGAGACGTGTGTCCCGGCACGGCCCAAGGTCAGACCACCTGCCAGCAGAACACCATCAACGGACACTTCAGGGGACGATGCTGGTCGCAGAACCACTGCCAGAGAAGTAAGTGTGTTTGTGTCTTAATGTGCCTCTGGCTGTGGGACGCTCCCATATTCTTTTAGCAAGACTTGCACTTTGCCAGGATGATCGCTGATGTCCATCACAGAGACCTCAAACATCTGCTCAGAATCAGAGAATGAAGATTATAACTGCAGAACTCAGAGAATCATCACGTTTTTAGGTTTCTTCAGTTTCTTCAGTCCCTCAGTGATCAGTTGTCTGTGCTCATGGGGGGGGTTTAAACCAGCCGTGCTACATTGATGTGTGGAGCGTTGGGAAAGTCTCCGTATTGACTGGCTGTTGTGTGCAGACATGATAGTATCGCACCTTTCCAGAATCCATCACGCTGCTCGTTGTAAAACGGTCCATTGAGACGCATAATGATAATATGCACTGGAGATTTTTTTCTCCTCCCAGAAATCAATTGAGACGACGGATGTTTTCTTTCCAAACGGTTTGAATAATGATTTCCATGATGCGGGGGGTTGCTCCTCATGCCAGCAGCCAGGGGTCGTGGGCTCCCTCTCATTACCATTCATTGACTGGAGCATTGTGGGAAAGTGATCCGTAATTATAGGCTCGGGATCGGCTTGATGTGTGAAATGACTCGACTGCCTTGTTGAGTCAGGGAAGTGCAAGCTCTGAGGTCGGTATCATGGAGGGGTGGGGGTGGGGGGGGGGGGTTGGCAAAGAAAGAGAGTGAGACGGTTGATGGACACGACTGAACATTAACAGTTAGAAATGGTAAAGATTCTCCTTTTAGTAGAAACGAGCTGCGTGTGTTTGATGGAGCTGCAGACAGACAGACAGACAGTCAGACAGACAGACAGTGAGTCAGACAGACAGACAGTGAGACAGACAGACGGACAGACAGACAGCGACAATCAGTCAGACAGACAGATAGATGGACAGACAGACAGCGACAGTCAGTCAGACAGACGGACAGACAGTCAGACAGACACAGTCAGATGGACAGAAAGACAGTGACAGTCGGTCAGACAGACAGATGGATGGACAGACAGACAGACAGACAGTGACAGTCGGTCAGACAGACAGACAGACAGACAGTGACAGTCGGTCAGACAGACAGACAGTCAGACAGACAGACAGACAGACAGACAGATAGATGGACAGACAGACAGACAGCGACAGTCAGTCAGACAGACAGATAGATGGACAGACAGACAGCGACAGTCAGACAGACGGACAGACAGTGAGACAGACAGTCAGACAGACACAGTCAGACGGACAGACAGACAGTGACAGTCGGTCAGACAGACAGACAGTCGGTCGGACAGACAGACAGATGGATGGATGGACAGACAGACAGACAGTCGGTCAGACAGACAGATGGATGGATGGACAGACAGACAGACAGTGACAGTCGGTCAGACAGATAGAGAGACAGATGGATGGACAGACAGACAGTCAGACAGACAGTCTGTCTTTCCTCTGCGACCACAAACACAGAATGGTTTCTATTGTAAGACACACAGAGAGAATGCTTATTATTTTTTGAAGGCGATTATAGCTTGTGTTGTTTTCTCTTGTGACAGAATCGACCTCGTCCATGTTTATACTTTAACATCGACTGTTGCGTATAACGTCGGCTCCTCGATGTTCTGCCAGGCCTCACTGTCGGGAAAGTAATACAGGAAATGTCTCTCTTTGTGTCTCAGTCCATGACACACACACACACACACACACACACACACACACACACACACACACACAGGTCTCCAGGTGTTGGAAAACTTTCTTAAAAATGTTTCCGATGATACAAAAAAGAGCTCAAAATTCAAATGTAAAGATATTTGTGTAGATCTGCGTCTGTATTGATCAAAGAAAGAGTTCTGGTCTTATCTCTTTTATTCCCGCTCGCAAACGTCAGAATAAAAGCTGTTCATTAAAACTTCTTATGACTGAAACACTCCAGAGGTGAGCACACATCTGTCTGGGACTAGTTTTGCAGTGAAGGTATAAAAACCTCTTTAGTCATGAGGAGATACACAAACATCATGTATAATTCAGAAGCGGGGGAAACATTAACCTGTTTGATTTGAACATTTTATCGCAAAAACGCCCCAAAAAATCTCAGAAATGAAAACGTCCGCAGGACTAAACCTGAGAACTATCCATCACATCATGCATTACACATACGAAGGATATTCAGAGCAAATGAAAAGCCTGAATCATTAGGACTGTCCTGTTTTCACACACACACACACACACACACACACACACACATGTGGATCCTCAATGTGGGAAATTCTCCTGAGACAACTTTGTTTTCCCTCCGATGTTGAGAAGTGTGATACCTGCGGCGCTGGACTTGATTTCAAAGACGAACCTCCTGACCTTTAAAAAAAGAATGTGGGCTGATAAACAGAAGTGGGTGCAAACAACCTGTTGTGCGTGTGCCTTCATGTCTCCTCTGCTCCGGATAGGCCAGGGCAGCAGGTATGACGCTGCGCTCCGCGTCACGTGACAGCGGCTTTAGTTAAGAGCTGTGTGTCAAAGCAGGAGCCATTTCTAGAACATGATGCAATGGCTGTCTGCCCCTGCGGCGGGGGAGTGTGTGGAGGGAGGTACACACAGGGATGATATGTGTGCACTTACTGTAAACGCTTGCGAGTGTTTGCGTGTGTTTTGATAGATGTGTGCTCAGTGCATGTCCCCACTGGAGGTGAGAGCATCTTCCACAGCAGCCAAAAGGAGTTCTCTTATTACTTTTTAGTTTTTCTATTACTTCTTTATACATTTGAATTTTATTTTAATGTTATTGTAATTTACTTATTTTCTTATTTTTACTAAATGTATCTTACTTTTATTGCACTGGTGTTAGTATTACTTCTTATACACTTTATACTTATTACTCTGTTTTTTTAAGTATAATTATAATAGCAATTAATAATAATATTAATAATATTAATAATAACCGTTGTCACTGAGCAGCGAGCGTTGCCGGCATGTTTCAGGATGTGAGATGTGCAGTGGAACACGTGCTGGGTGGCAACGCAAGGAAACTGTAGGATCTTTAATTAGAGCTTCTGTTAAAGAAAACTCTCAGTTTACAAACTCTGATGCACACACATACACACACGTGTGTGTGTGTGTGTGTGTGTGTGTGTGTGTGTGTGTGTGTGTGTGTGTGTGTGTGTGTGTGTGCAGGGCGGAGGAACATTAGATGGAGCATTAAAGTTTATGTGTGAGTGGAAACTGTTGGCTTGTTTTTGTTGTGTTTTTACAGGGTTCCAGTTGCCTTAGGTAAGAGTTGAGGGAGAGCCTGCATTCCTCTGATCGTACACATGCTCCTTACAAGCGTGTGTGTGTGTGTGTGTGTGTGTGTGTGTGTGTGTGTGTGTGTGTGTGTGTGTGTGTGTGTGTGTGTGTGTGTGTGTGAGAGAGAGTGAACCAAGACCTGTCATGTTTAACTGTGCAGGGCCCTTAAGTAACTTGTTGACAGTCCAAACAGCCTGGAGAGTGTATGAGATCTGACATTCATTGCCCGGTGCCATTTTCTCCATTTTGTATGTGTGTGTGTGTGTATCTGACGCACACATGTGTTTTGTGCGTGCGTGTGTGTGTGTGTCCTGTGTATTTACAACTTTGTGCAGGTAGCTGTTTGGAGGTGGAGGTCAGACCAGCTGTGCACCGATCCAAGGATGGTCATGGCTTCATGCAGGATGTGTTGTGCGGTTTCCTTTCAAGGCATCGTATATTCTAAAAGCAAAGCATCCCTCACAAGTCCGTTCTTCTGTGTGAAAAGAGTCAGCAGCTAACCCTGCACATGAATTTCTCAGTGAAGGGTCGCGAGTATACAAAAACATGTTTGCTCCTGGTGTTAAAATACCAGATTAGCAAGAAAAAGAAGACTTCTAGAAGAGAAGTGGAAGTTTGTCAGGTCTGAGATCAGTACGGCTTCATGGATCACTGGCACCTGCTGCAAATGAGACAGACAGGATGTGCAGGCATGTGGCCTGCAGCCTCTGCACCCTCCGCGCACATGATGCATCCAGGAGTAACATGACAGCAGAAGGTGTGTGTTGGCACACTGATATTGATGCGATGTGGTAGTTCCCCTCTGAAACTGTAAATACAAGAATTATTGTTGGATTTGCAAAATTTCTCACCGTTCTTAAACAAACACACACGAGACAAAGTTCAGCTGATCTTCTGCAAAATCACTTTATTCTACAGGTCGCATTTAAAATTGTGCCAAACATAAATAGTGTGCAGTCACATGATGCTGTAAAAAACATTTAGTTCTGCGTCAGCTGAGACCAGAAGTCACGGGATCAAACATTCAGGGGAACTTGGACTGAAGTGCAGGTTGTTTCCACAGAGAGGAGAAGTCACAACCTCTACTTATAACCTCCTTCCCCCCCCCCAATATTGGTAACACAAATTTGAGTTCCCCCCCCCCCTGTTTCCGTAGAGGTGTAGGACGTACGTGCTGCAGGGAAACACAAGGCAGCAGTGAGGGAAACTGAGTTGGTTAAATTCTCACAAACAATAATGGAGAATAAATCAGACGGAGCAAGAAGGCTGAACTTGTAGACGGAGACAGATGGATAGTAGACTCATTCAAAGACGGGTCGCGAGTATTACAGAGAGCACACGAAGCGGAGGACTGGATTAACAGATGAGAGGTGAAGAGAGGAGTGCAGAGAGGAAGTAAGGGGAATATTCACAGATGAGAGAAGGAGGCAATGGGAGCAAACAGTGGACCTCCTGTTTAGATAAGGCTCCGTCTGTAGCCGAGGCCCGGCACACAGACACCAGCCAGCACCCTGCTTACACAACACACACACACACACACACACACACACACACACACACACACACACACACACACACACACACACACACACACACACAAGCTGCAGGAGAGAGAAAGCTTTCCAGGTCAAAGTTCACTTCGCCTGCACCTACATGCTTTGTTGTGTGCTGTGATTGTTTTCAGACACACACACACACACACACACACACACACACACACACACACACACACACACACACACACACACAGAGTCACAGCTTCATCTCCCAGTGACAGAAGCCACAGAGAGGAAAATGCCGTCTCTCCATTACACCTCTTTCCGAGCGTCACACAGGTTAAACCTGCACCGGTGGTCGATCTAAATGGGTCAACATGCGTCACTCGCCGTGGCTTTGTGACGCCGCCGCCGCCGACCAGAGTTGAACACGGGTCAGACGGCCCGGCTCTGGACGAGGGATGTGAATCTCATTTTGCTACACGGACGATTAAAAAGACGGTCAACTAAGTTCCAAGCTTTTGTAAAAACAGAGAGCGAGAGCAGGAGCGGTGGAGCCGGAGGAGGAGAGCGTGGGGAGGATTGAAAACAAAGGTTTTATGGTGTTTACAGGACTGTGTGTAATTCTCAGGAACTGGAACGTAGAGTCCATGAAGCTGCGGCAGGCTATAAAGCATGTTCAGAAGTTCTATCTTATGAAAGGTAGTTGTTGTTTGTTTATTTTATAGTTGTGTCCTAGCAACAGATATACAAGAAAATACCAGGATGGGAACGAAGTCTAAAGACTGCAAAGACTCCAGGACTCTCATATCTCGTGCACATAACTGATCTAACTCAGACTCACTAAATGTTGAACTACTCCTTTATTATCGTTCTATGTTGCCATTGAACATCCTCAGAGTCTTAAAGGTTTCTAAATGTACAAACATGTTATTCAAACTATGTTCGTTGTACATTAATCTGAGCAGCTTCCTGCTGCACTGCCTGGTGTCTGGTGGTTGTGCGCCGCACGTGACGCAGCCACGTGTCATGGCTTTTATTTCCCATCCCAACAGGCAGGTCAGCGTTTAAAGGGTCAATCGTAGCATCGCACTCGGTTGCCTTGGTGATGGATATTATCATCAGTTACATTTTTATCTGTTTTATTTCTCATGCTACCAAATGAAAGTGGACGGTCGCTGTGCAGGAGATGAAGAGGCAAAACAAACCAGTCAAGTCTCAAGTGTGTCTCCCAGGTACACACACACACACACACACACACACACACACTCACACTCACACTCACACTCACACACTTGCCAGAGTGGCAAGGGGCCGAGCTAGAGGAGGCTCGGAGAGAAAGGACAGTATTAAGGATGGAGGCGCTCAATGAAGCGTGCTGTTGGCCTCCACCCTCAACCAAACAAACACTCCGCCAGCCCGGCCTCTTAATTGGGGTGTAAAAGTGTCTCCGCTTCCTTCCACGCTCGCTTCTCTCTCTCTCTCTCTCTCCTCTCTCTCTCCTCGCTCTCCTCTCTCTGTCTTACCTATTATTATTCTTCTATCGCTGTATCTGTTATATATACTTCTATATCTCTATGTATATGTCTTATCTGTGATCACCTCCTGATACTTTATCATATATGGTCTCTGTATCCTCTCTATATATCTCTTATCTCTCTGATCCTCTATCTCTGTATATTCTCTCTCTCTGTTCTACTATCTCTCTGTCTCTATCGTATCTCTCTGTATCGTCTCTACCTCTTACTCTCTTTCTATTCTCTCTGTCTCTTCTTCTCTCTCTCTCTTCTCTCTCTCTCTCTCCTCTCTCTCTCTCTCTCCTCTCTCTCTCTCCTTCTCTCTCTCTCTCTTCTCTCTCTCTGTCTCTCTCTCTCTCTCTCTCTCTCTGTCTCTCTCTCTCTCTGTCTCTCTCTCTGCTCTCTCTCTCTCCACCTCTTCTTCTCTCTTCTCTCTCTCTCTCTCTCTCTCTCTCTCTCTCTCTTCTCTCTCTCGCCACCTCTTCTTCTCTCTCTCTCTCTCCACCTCTTCTTCTCTTCTATCTCTCGCTGCTTCCGCCGTTGTTTCTAATGAAAGTCAAATGAAAGGGTTTCTCCTGAAGCTGCTGTTCCTAATTATCCATTTAGTGCTCGGTGACACAGAGAGCGTGAACACAAAGGGACAGACTGCCTGATGCTGCAGGAGCGTCAAGTGGCGATTCCTGCATGTTTGTGTGCAATCACAGGATCCATGTGCATGTGTGGGACTGCTCTCTTGATATAGAGATATATACTTAGGCTTCTTTTAACGTTATCACGATCATAAATACAAAAACATAAAACAATTTGCACATATATTGAGTCACAGTGCTCGACTCCTGAGCCTCCATCTGGAGGAGAAGGCTGCTTGTTTTCCCTGTATGCCCACCACATGCCAATCACCTGTGTAGATCTCTCACACACACACACACACACACACACACACACACACACACACACCGAGTCCGAAGGTGTAAATGCGTACAGTCATTCCTTAAAGTCACATTTGCACATTTGTCTTAAGAAGTTGGCGTGAAAGGCGTAAGGCCGTTTGAACTTTGGCACAGATGCTTCTCCAGTGAGAGAGGACCCGAGCTGGAAACGTTATCCTCTCTTAACTTGGCTGCCTGGACGTGTGGAGCTTGTTTTACAGTTAACCGAATCACTTGTACACAGGAAGAGGAACGTTCGGAACATATAGGAAAGTGTCGTTCGGGCATTTTAAGGACATGTAGTGAAAGTCTGGCACACGAGTTCACATCAGGACTTTATTATTACAGACGCCATGATTGTCCAGCTGTTATTATCACAATATTATTTACAGTTATTAACCTTGATAATAACTAACCACACACACACACACAGACAAGCTCCTCTTTGATGCTGTCCATTTGTGATAGTTAAAGCTCTTCCGCAGTGGCTTTCCTTACTTCAACAGAGACACACACACTTACTGGTGTTTGAATGACCATGAATATGTTATGAGGGACACGGAGTGAGAGGAAGAGACAAAAACAACCGACAGAGGAAGCAGAGAGGGAAGGACTGAAACAGACAGATGGAGAGGGAGAGTTAGTAATTGTGCTCTTGTGTTTTCCTTTCTGGCAGCTTGCATCCTTGTTAACAAATCCAAATTAACTTTGATAAGCTGGCATCAGTTGTGTGTGTGTGTGTGTGTGTGTGTGTGTGTGTGTGTGTGTGTGTGTGTGTGTGTGTGTGTGTGTGTGTGTGTGTGTGTGTGTGTGTGTGTGTGTGTGTGTGTGTGTGTGTGTGTGTGTGTGTGTGTGTGTGTGTGTGTGTGTGTGTGTGTGTGTGTGTGTGTTTCCCTCTACCCGCTCCATTCGTGCAGCGGGTGCAGTAGCAGGCAGTGCTAGCCGAGCGCCCCGGGGGATCTGGAGAACTCTCTCTCCTCTCTCCTCCAGCTCATCAATGGACGGGCACTCCCACATCCTGCTCTAAACACACACACACACACACACACACACACACACACATGCGTTTACACAATTCTAACGGTACACATTCATATAGACACATGCACAACAAACACACTCTTGCACACAGGGCCAAGTGGAGCACACACGCGGCTAAGTGGAGCACTGCTGACACTGCTGCCCACTGTTCTGACAGCGGATTGGCTGTCGGCTGGCAGAGATGTAAGCAGCCAATAGGGAGGAGAGGATGGGGGCTTCTGAGGATACAGACGAGCTGGAGCAAGATGTGTGGCTACTGTTGCTGCACGGTGTCTAAGTCATTCCTTATCTTTTAATACTTTCTTCTTTTGCATTATCTAAGAATACACATGTTAACATAGGACCGTTGTGTTTGATGTGTGCAGAGGCTTGACAGGTGGGGGCTCCTGTTGGGGGGGGGGGGGTTTCACAGAATAAAGCAGTAGTACTGCAGCCTTCAAGGTGCTCTTCTAATCGATCTTTGTTATTGTGTGAAGGAAATAAGATGCAGCAACTGTTCTGTGTGGCTCACAGTGTAGACGACCCGACAAGTTAACAAGACGCATTACATCCCAGAGGGTCAATAAGAAGAACTGCTTTGAGAAAGTTTTTATTTGCACTTCCAGGTGAAGGGGGGGGGGGGGGTTCAGAACCACTGACATAGAACAAGAGGGTGTTGAGAAGGAGAGGGTGGTTGGACGTGTGTGAGCTGTAGAGGAAAGCATGTTGGCAGGCAAGTGGTTGTTACAGCCCGAGCTGTCTGAGAGGACTTCCTCATTACTTCCTGCCTTTGTCCAAAACACTTCCTACTGCCGAGCTGTACAACTGGGCCCTGGGGGAAGGCTGGCGGGCGAAGAGAGTGGGAAGTGGGATAAGGGGGGGGGGGGAAGTATTATTTACATGTGAGAGAAAATGAAAGGAAAGAAAAGTTAGTTGACTGGATCACAGCTCTCTAGATCCGCAACAGAAACGCTGAGGAGCTCCAACAGTGCTGCAAATGTTTGTTTCATTAATCGCTTTGCAAGCCTCCAGCAAATGCAACTCCCCCCCCCCATGTTGTAAATCAGTTTGTCAGAAATTAGAATACAGGCAGCGGAGAAGAGAGGCTGCAGTAAAGTGTTTGTGTGTGAGGGAGGAAAAGAACACAACCCTCCCTCTGGGCCGGGGGCAGCGATGGTTTTCAGGTGATTGGCCAAATCAGATCAACACACACACACACACACACACACACATTCAGGATCACCTGACGATGCCAGCAGCACAATAACACAGTCAAATTGATTAAAACCTCAAAAGCTGCAACGATTATTTTCATTGTTGATTAAACCGTCAATTTCTCCTCAAATGACCTCCGTGTAGTTATTCATCTGAATCTTCTGATCTTAAAGTCTGTTTAGGAGATTTAACACTCTTTCATCAAGAACGTGTATCAAACAGGACGGCGCACACACGGACACATTTTTTGATTATTATTCATTTACAAGAGGAAGATAGAAAGGCTCCACCCTCCCTGCACCTGCTGCAAGATTTCCCTCGGACCAACAGTGTGCCCCTACCTGCACATCATTAACTCGCTGTACAGGGAGCAGCGCCGCTGCTCCAGTGGAGCGGGGAAGCTCCGGGTACGCTCATGCATACATGATTTCAGAAGCGCATGTTGGAGGCTTAAGGTAGCCTGCAGTCACAGCTACGAGTGTGTACTGTATATGGGAGATGTGTTGCACCGTCTCAGCTGAGGGGCTGGGGAGGGATGTTTGGACATTTGAAATTCTTGGGAAAGCAGAGTTTCCCACCGGTTGAGAGTGTATTTGTGTGCGGGTTGTGGAGTTCATGCTTATCTGACACCTAACACATGGGAATGATATTATTAGTGTGCTGTTATTGTTTCCACCATGTGTGCACACATTGAGTCACAAACAGTAGAAAACATGCCTGAGCTAAAGGACGCTCCCTGGAGTCGCTGCTTGAAATCAACTTTCTCAACTTGCTCCTCCTGAATTAAACTTGTTTGTCCTCATGTGACACACCCCCCCCCCTCCCCCCCCCTCCCGAGCTTGAAGTTGCATCCAAACCGTTTTCTTTCCACGCAGCTCTCTCCAGACTCGGCTCGTTTTCACCGAATGTCACGTCCTTGGCTTTCAAGCAAA
>NC_041358.1:27321628-27339128 GCF_900634415.1 Cottoperca gobio
ACACACGCACACACACACACACACACACACACACACGGCTGTGCACCTCTGCCTCTCCAGTGTTCTGTGGCCTCACATCTGTTACACAGTGGTGTTGTGGTGTTGAAGCGAGTATCATATTTAGAAGCTGCCCACAGGACCTTGGGTTTCCTGCACAGTGGAAACTCTCGGAGCAGGTTGTGCTGGCTTGTTTGTTATTTAGTGATTTTGGGCACTTATAAAACAATAGAAGGACGTGTTTGTCATGGTCACTGAGCACACGTGACACATGAAACCACCTGTTAAACGCTTCCACTAACAGCTCCCGACTCGTCACACGTCTCTCCTCTCGCTCACACACACACGCACACGCACACGCACACACACAGATCTGCACAACAGCAGCGTTTCTTAGAATAACATCCGACCAGAAGCCAGCGGAGCTGCAGGCGGCATCTTCTCCTCTGAGCTGCTTTCATTATGTTTGTCTTGGCAGCACCCAGAGATAAAATTCTTGCTCTGTCTTTTATTGTTTTGCTGGATGCGTGTAAATCAGCCCGGGGCGTCTGTGTGTTCGCCTGTCCCGGGTCAATAAGTGTTGTGTGTGTGATGTTACACATGTACATGAAGCCTTCGCTAAAGCAGGTCAGAAAGATTAAGTTGTCATTTGTGATGTTGGTCCTGCAGTGTGTGTAATAAGTGCTGCTTCTCTTCTTAGTAATGGGATAAGAAAGACTTTTTAAAAGAACGATAGTAAACAGTTCTACATTTGTATTGCACTCAACAATAATATAATCTGCCAAATCTAAACCCAGTTAGTGCAATGTTATTACTCCAATAAGAACTTCACAGAACCGTAGTTACATCCGTACCCTTCGTGTTTACCCTCCCTCTAGTTCACGATTCTCACGCCAGAGTCTCGACGAAGACGAGGTAGCTTTAGCCGTGCAGGTCACTCGCTCTTGTTTACCTCTGACTGCTGGTTTCATTGAAAGCCTTTTCTCTTTGTGTGCCACGCACCCACTGCCTGCTGGAGGGGCCTCTGTTGACGACACCTGCGCCCCCAAGGATAAGCAGGGCCCCTTCATTCCCCTGACTAATGCATGTGTTGTGTTCCTTACTCTTTGTCCGATACTCTAGTGTACATGTATAATGTATGTGCACACACACACGGTCACATGACACAAACGGGTACTGCTTTGAGGTTGAACCCTTCTCCTCCAGCAGCCCCCCCCCCGCTGTTTAAATCCCTGCACCGGGGGACATGGTGTCCCTGAGCCTGAGGACCATCTGCAGTGCTTGCTGGTGATTTGTTTATTAGCTTTGTAATTGTTAGCATCACATCTGGACTGGACACATCAGGATCAAGTCGGCTACCGAAGGCCTTGAGCACGACTCTGTATTACACGTCACCGCTCAGTGAAGCGTCTTCTGTCCCAAACAAACAGATTTCATGGTTAATACAACAGGTGCACTGTTTTGAGCGGAGCTGCAGATCACACGTCTCGTTCTTTCAGGTGTCTTTAAAGTGTAGTAATCTTTATATTTCTTAATGATCAGACCGTTCGAGTGTCTTCTCTCGCTCTGCAGGCTGTGGAGCTCCATGCTCCTGCATGGTGCTTCCTTCGCTGCAGAACTTTAACAACATGTGTTGCTTTTGCTTCTTATGTGAAAATCCAAGATAAAATGAAATGTTGTGCACGTGCAGAAGCTCTTTGTTTGCTCCTCACAGCTCCTGGTTCTTCCTCACAGCTCCTGGTTCTTCCTCACAGTCTCACGCAGCGACAGACAGAGAAGTGAGAAACTGAGGTTGGAAACCATGTTGAGTTAAATCCACTAAATGATTCTCGTGTTCTCTTTAAGTGCCGATAGTCAATCTCTTCAATCCATGCAGAGATCATACACAAGTATTTCATGATGAAGGAGCCGCTGAAGCAACGATCATGTTGCTGTTTAAGAGGTTTGATCATTCGGGGGAAAGGTAGCAGATATAAACAGCATTATGGAGTATATGAACTGAGTGCTAACTCCCTAATGGCCCTTCTCCTGTGACTGATGTGTCCGTGGTTTAATCTTGTTTTTGAGGAGACGCCCCGCGAATTCCTGTACCAGGAGAGAAAAACAAGCCTGGGGGAGGGGTGTGTGTCAAAGCGAGCCGATCAGACGGAGGGAGGGAGGGAGGGACAGGAGGACGGAGACGGAGAGCTCTTGTAACCCTGGACTGTTTGGTTGTGTTGTTTTGCTGGTTGTTTCCCGGGTAGTGGCCACGTGTCTGCACCCGCCACGGTGTCTCTGTCCTTTATGTGTCGTCCCTCGTGTCGAGGCTTTTCTCTCCCTCCCTCGCTCCTCTGTCTGGCCCCCTTCCTCCCTCCACCGCTCTCTTCACTTGTTTATCTGTATCGATGCGTTGGGTTGCGTATCACGCTCTGTTTTAACACGCTGCCTCGACCCAAGCCTCCGCCCATCTTCACTGAAGGCAAGTCGGGGCCGGGGCGAAGGAAGCATCTGTTCACGGCTGGTCCAGCTCGCGATGATGCTGCTACACGGAGCTGCACATTTGCTACGTCCAAGCATCACATATATAATGCTCGTCAGTGCATCACACGCACATCATCTCCCTTCATTCTCAGCGTCAGCAGTTAATAATGTGTGCTTATGGAAAATCTCTTTAGTCTGCCAGTTATTGGAGCTAAGATTTTAATTAGGGGAGGTTTTAGAGCGGCGCACGCTGCATTAGGGTTACAACAGGGGCATGTTGGATGGACTCTCCCAACCAGCAGACATATCAATCCTGTCAAACGACGAGCGCAGACACAATGCACACGGTGTGCATACAGTTCCTGCTCAGTCCTAACAGGGAGCGCATTCTTTACTTTCTTTATTTCTATTTGTCTCACTTCCTTTTCAGTTGTAGTGGAACATTATAGAAGCCCGATCACACACACATGGCTGCCAGAAATCCCTCCTGTTGTTGATGCAAGGTGTCGGGATGATTGATTGAATCGTGTCAGCGCCTGTCGAACGCTTTGGAATTAGAATTTGATCTAAATTAGAGTCAACCTGGAAACGTCCGTCTGCAGCTGCTGAGATGTCCAGAGCGTGTACTGTGCTTATTGTACAAGAGGAGATGGGCTCAACTCAAAACTAATGTTCAAAGATATTAACAGTGAGAGATTTCTATGGTTTTCTTCAGACCTGTTCTCCCTTAAACCAGCAGAACCCAATATTTGTTCCAGTCTTCGCTTTTCCCACAAACTCCACACAACATTTCCAGTCCCGCCCGAACAAAGAGGAACGTGATCAGACTGATGGACGACCACAAAGTAGAGCAAACAGAAGCAACAGATCTCTCAATTTTTCCCAAAATTCCTTGGACGCATTTGGGCCCGAATCTGACTTTACACTGTTTTGCTTATGACTAACACTCTCCATGATCAGTCCCTGCACACCGGCCCAGGAGACCCCGGTGTTTTCCTTGGCCGCTCACTCTGCTGATGGAAAGACGAGTCTCATTGAGGTCAAACTGAGGCTTCAGCTCGTGACGGGCGACTGTGAGTTGATAACCACCATAACTCCCAAAGTTATTACGATTAAGATTTTATAACAAGTGCTTCAACTCTTCAGAGACATTGTGTAGCTGACAGTTACCAGATCAGCGCTGTTGGGTGCGCTTGTTTCCGTTACCTTGTTTACTTTTCACCCATTTGGTTTTCGGGATGCCAGATACCCTCGACGCTGACAGAGGATACTTCAGGGCGGTGTTGTGTCTGTATGCCGGGTGGTGTCCTCTGTATTTCATAGTAACTGGTTTGAATAAACGCTCTCATAGTATTTCCCATCGTTGCTGAGCAAGAGTTCTTGCTTGGGTTTTAAATGATAATCTCTGAATGCAGTTTATTCAGCGCTGTAACTGATGTTGCTCTGCGCTCAGGGATCAAGGTGCAGGACGGACTCGCTGCTCTCAGAACAAAAGAAAGATTCTAGAAGTTGACGTTGTCGACTGCGTCTGACCCGTATTCTGTATGTCTGGTGTTCTGGACGTACGATGAGGGGAGGTGTGTCTGATGATGAAGAGCTTCCCTATTTCCTCCAAGTCGCCTTCCTGAAGCCTTGTGGGATATGAATGGAGGGAGGACACGTGGGGGGGGGGGGCAGTGAAGGCACTTAAAATGACATCTGGCTATATTTTGAAAAAGCCTTGTGTTCTTACCTCAGTGACTCCGAACAAAAGTAACGTCTGAGATTTAATTTGATTTCATTGTTTTGGCACCTGTTGAAAATCACTTTGTGCCATTTGATATTTGAACATTTCTAATCTTTATCATGCGTTTCGCTCTTCTCCTACCGTGTGTGTGTGTGTGTGTGTGTGTGTGTGTGTGTGTCTCTCTCTCTGCTTAGCCCTATGCTGTGAATATGAAATAGGGCAGCTAGCATCTGCACTGCAGCCATCCCGCCCTAGCCCCCACACTGTGCCTAATGCTCAGTGCAGCTGGCCAGCCTGCAGAAACACAGCAGCATGTAGTGTGTGTGTGTGTGTGTGTGTGTGTGTGTGTGTGTGTGTGTGTGTGTGTGTGTGTGTGTGTGTGTGTGTGTGTGTGTGTGTGTGTGTGTGTGTGTGTGTGTGTGTGTGTGTCAAAGACGGTTAACTTTACTTGTGTCTGTATTTGTTTGCATGGGTTCATCTCCTTTGCTTTCTGAGAGACTGTTAGTGTTTCCCTGATGTCTTCTGTCTGTGCGTCCATGTTTGTCTTCACATGTTCATCTTTATCTGTCCTTGCACATCTGTATTGTAGCTCTGTTATCTATGTGACGACAGTTTAGTTTATGCCGAGTGTAAAAACACACCTTTCCATTATCTTAACTACAAACCTACGTCACAGTTGACAGATGTTCAGTTTACCATCATGCTTCACATTGTAGAAGCTGGAAGCCTATTGTTAAAGCTCGTCTCTCACTAATCCAAGATGGAACTTTCACCATCACCAAACAACGGCGAGTCCTTGTCCCGGGCATAAGGGCGAGCTGAACTCAAAGCCCCTGAAACACAAGAACGCCAGGGAAGAGAGACGAGCAGAGGTAGAGGTGGGAGGAAAGAGGAGAAAGAGAATGAATCTCACAATCAGACCTTTGATAAACACGTTCTGTGTCAACAGAGGACAGAGAGAGAGAACCGTTTGAGTTCTCTGTCTGTGGCTCATATGAGGACATAATGGGCCATTGAGGCAGAAAGCGAAGGCTTAAAAACACCTTAGTCATGACTGGGCCGCCACTCAGCGCCACTGATTAAATTACCCAGATGAAGGGGTATTTATCTGAGCACAACTACGATCCATAAAGCTGCACTTAGGAGTGCCCAGTTAAAGATGTCACATCACTGTCTGCAGCTCTTTGTGTCTGCGTCTTCTGTTTGTGCAGCGCTACAACAGGAAATAGCGTTAATGTATTCATTCAGGCATTTCACCTCCTCCGTGATGATATGGTACACCTTGAAACCACGGGATAGTTTTGAGAAGCCACGACCTTTTCACTTCGACTGCTTTCACTCTGCAGAGAAAAGTCTGGAAGATGAAAAGTGTTCACAGAAGATCTTTGTGGATATGTTTCTAAAAATGTTGCTTCTACGTCCAAACAGTGCGGCACATCAGCTGGCGTTAGCACTGCAGGTGTACTGGATGTAAACACGCTGTGTCAAGCTCTGAGACGTGTTTGTCAACTTCTCTCTGATATCTCAGAACTATTATTCCATTTGGTGTTCTCTCTCCCTCCATATCGACTCGCCGGGTACGAAAGCTTGACGGGTCCTGCAACAGTAAGCGAGTGGGGAGGGGCTTAGCGAAGGGTCAATTCTCCATCAAACACCGTTTGTGTCCGTCTGAAAGCTCTGACATGGTCGACACTGATTGTCTCCTGATCTAGTCCATATAGTTTGATGCTTGTGTCTCTTTAAGGGCTGCCACAGGCTCGTCAATAAACCACAGGCTCGTGTTCAGAGTCTTTAGAGAAGACCAGAAAGAGTGACCTGCGTGTGTGTGTGTGTGTGTGTGCGTGCGTGTGTGTGTGTGTGTGTGTGTGTGCGTGTGCATGCGTGCGTGCGTGTGTGGGAGAGAGTGAGTGATTCTCGCTGGTGGTGATGTGAAAGAAAATCATGAGGCCAGTGATGCAGGTGTCTTGCTCTCTAGATGGATGTTTATCCGCTGACTCTCTCCATCACCTTCCCACTGTCACCAAACTGTCCGGTCAGCAACACTTGCTGAACGTGTGTGTGTGTGTGTGTGTGTGTGTGTGAGCGAGTGAGACTACATGTTCTCAGTCATGTCTCACTGTTTTTTAGTCTACTTTTGGCTTTGTATGTGTGAGGGAGTATTTGTGATGACTGCAGCAGTGCATGTATAAATGTGTGTGTGTGTGTGTGTGTGTGTGTGTGTGTGTGTGTGTGTGTGTGTGTGTGTGTGTGTGTGTGTGTGTGTGTGTGTGTGTGTGTGTGTGTGTGTGTGTGTGTGTGTGTGTGTGTGTGTGGTCCCAGCTTGTCTTTGCTTGTGTGTGTCCATTTCATGTTTGCGTCTGGATGTCAGAAAAAAAGTGCAGCAAGCAGCAAATGCTGGTGGCAGTGTGACAAAATGAAAGACGTGGCAAGGGGGTGGTGTGGGGGGGGGGGGGCAGGAGGGTAAGGAGGGATGAGCAGAGGGATGTAACAGAAGAGGGGACAGGACGGAGGGATGGGTGTTGGAGGAGAGACGAATAAGGGAGTGGCGACGAGGACCGTCAGTGGGACGTATTGATTGTAGCTCCATCCCGAGCGTCTGTAATGAGATCTAGTGGCTGCGGCTTTCTGGAGGAGCAGATTTGTCACCTGGGGCGAGACACTACAGCTGGGCGGGACAGGAAGGGACGGGACGGGACGGGACGGGACGGGGGGGAGAAGGGAAACTGGCAGAGGAGGGTCAAGAGGAGGAGAGGAGAAGACAAGAGAGAGAGTCAGAGAGAAGCTGAAAGGCACAGAGAGATGGAGAGAGGAGCGATGAAAAGACGACACACAAGTGATAACGAGAGGGGAATCTAAGAACGCTCCTGCTGGGAGCAGACCGTCTGGGTCTGGACTCATCTCCATGGTAACAAGATGGGCCCTGCTGGCCGGCACACAGGAAGACACAGACGAGGAAATCAATGAACACACAGACAAAGCAGGGAAAGCACGCTCATTAAGCAGATTCCCCTTCACTTTGTTTCTGTGTGTTTCACTTCACGCTCGCCTGTTGACCCGACGTGGAGTCTTATGATGCGTTGCTATAGCAGCTCACCTTTACATATTCAACGCCTTTCTTTCGCTCTCGTTTTGAAAGATTTGAGTAAACGGTGGAGCAGCCTTCAGAGAAGGTTTCTTGTGATGTTGCTTGTTTCAATCATGCGACAGTCAATCAATCAAACGTTAGTGGTGTCGCAGCTTCAACGGGCGCCCCGGTAGCTCACCAGGTAGCTCACCAGGTAGCGCAGGTGACCCGTGTACAAAGGCTGAGTCCCCGCCACAGCGGCCCGTGGTTCGAGTCCGACCCGTGGCCATTTGCTGTCGTTCCCCTTCTCCCCCCCCCCCGTTTCACAATCTCTACGTCATTAAAGGCATAAAAAACTTTAAAAACTAAATATTAAACAGCTAAAACAACAGTGTGAAAGAAAAACTAAATAAAATAGTTTTACATTTAACAACTTAAACACAATAAAGAAAGATATTTATAAAACAACAATAAAACAGAATAAAAATGTCCAAACAATAAAAATAAAATGATAAACCGTTCTTAATCAGAAGCCTGGTTGGCTTTAAGTTTACATTTAAAGTGTGTGTGTGTGTGTGTGTGTTTGTGTGTGTGTGTGTGTGTGTGTGGGGGGGGGGGCTGACAGAATGCTACTGTTTATGTAAGTGAACAACTTCCACATGCTGAGGCAGGTCTGCAGATATTTGGAAGGGGTGTGAGAGAGAAACACAGTGCCAGATAAATACATTAGTCATTCCCATCATAGTCTTGATGCATCTCGAGGGCAGGTCATCGAGTTTGTGTGTGAGCTTTGCAAGCTTGGAGTGAACCAAAGGCTAAAAAGAGACCGCTGTGTGTGTGTGTGTGTGTGTGTGTGTGTGTGTCTGTGTGTGTCTGTGTCTGTGTGTGTGTGTGAGAGACGAACAACTAACCCAATTTAGTCTGGGTCATGTAGCCAAGGACACACACGCACAGATACTTTGGAACAACGGAAACCTGTTGTCAGGCTGTTCTGACTCTGGATGTCACTTCTATGTATTTATTATTTAACGCACTACATTCAAATGTTTGGACTTATGTTGTATCTCTTGTTGAGTTGTGCACTTACATTACATTAAATGTTTACAACCGTTTTCAAACCCAGACGTGTCCTGGTGTTAGGGTTCATAAATATAAACTTTTATCCACTTTTATACTTTTTAGGTTTTTAAATATATATATTAACTCCCATGATCCCACGCTACTCCACGCCACTAAACTCCGTCTTTTGTTATTGTTTTGATTGACAGAAAACGACATATTGTGCGTTAAACACAGAAGTGATGCTTTAATTATTGTTGTCTCCGTATTTATGTGCGTACAGTCGATACATGATAAACATCCCAAGGTGAAAGGTCACCTGTGTGTACCTGTGTGTACCTGTGTGTACCTGTGTGTACCTGTGTGTATCTTGGTGTACCTGTGTGTACCTGTGTGTATCTTGGTGTACCTGTGTGTACCTGTGTGTACCTGGTGTACCTGGTGTACCTGGTGTATCTGTGTGTACCTGTGTGTATCTTGGTGTACCTGTGTGTACCTGTGTGTACCTGGTGTACCTGGTGTACCTGGTGTACCTGTGTGTACCTGTGTGTACCGTGTGTACCGTGTGTACCGTGTGTACCGTGTGTACCTGGTGCACCTGTGTGCACCTGTGTGTACCTGTGTGTACCTGTGTGCACCTGCACCTGTGTGTCTGTGTGTTGCCACCTGCTCTGAACAATGTGGTCGATAAAGGCATCGTGACCCAGTGACATGAAACAGGGAAGTAAACATCTTTGCATGGTAAACCACCTAATCTCATTACTGAGTGACGTGTGTGTGTGCGTGTGCGTGTGTGTGTGTGCACACTGCACACACCTGCAGGGTCTAGTGTCTCTGCCGTCTCTCATCAGATCAGCTGCCTGTCGCCCGACACAGTTTTGTTATTGCAGTAAACTGGTCGACAGCTCTCAGGTGTTAGTAATGTTGCATCATGGCGTCTCTTTCTCCCCGTGTCAGTGACTCTGAGAGGGAAGCAGGACTCCTTCTCTTTTAATCCTTTGAAAAAGTTTGCATATAATCAGAAGTGCATATAAAATCGAAGCAAAACATTTTTTTTACTTCAAAAAACGCATCAAATTATTCAAATGATCCGCTCTCACTAACCGCACTATGTTGCTGGGCAACAGCAATCCCAACTACATTGTTCTCACCCTCTTTATTATTCTCGTTCGTTAGCTTGTACCTACTTCAACACCGCTCAATGTTCAGCTCATTGAAGACATTACCAGTTGTTGTTTCTAAAGCTGGATTTTCAAAATAAAAGACCCAAAAGGAAACACTCTTCATTAGCTCTGAGGGTTTAACTGGGACACTTGACACCTCGACGACTCCTCCGTACACTCAAGCTCAAATAAGTCTTTACCTTTATAACTCACATCTCAACACCTTTCGTTGCTCATGCTATATTTAGCCCCCTTCTGCTCTTTGCTATTATTCCAACTCTTCATACAAGACCACACAAAGCAACAGTGCAGTTTGGCTCCCGGCCGCACGTCCAGCCGTCCCACCCCCTCTGTGAAGATGGAGAATTCTCTACTTTCATTTGACTTTTGGTGGATTTGAAATGCTTCCATGTGGCTGATGGTCTGCATGTTGACGTCACACAGAACCTGCAGTTCAGACTTTGGCCACTAAACTTATAATAATGGGAGGGGGCTCGAAACTTAAATGAAATATAAATAGGTAATGATTGAATTAAAATGTAAGCAAACATATGTTCTAATCTCCCGTAAAGACTGTTGGGGTAAAGTGGAATGTGTGTTCATTTGAATTGGAGTCCTATCATGTGACCATTATATATAACATATAATATATAATATATAATATATAACATATAACGTATAATGTATAATATATAATATATAATATATAACATATAATATATAATATATAATATATAATATATAACATATAATATATAATATATAACATATAACATATAAAACATGTAAGATATAACATATGAATATATAACATATACATTACATACATATAATATATAACGATAGAGAAGAGAGAAGAGAGAACAGAGAGAGAGAGAAGAGAGAAGAGAGAACAGAGAAGAGAGAAGAGAGAAGAGAGAAGAGAGAACAGAGAAGAGAGAAGAGAGAAGAGAGAAGAGAGAACAGGAGAAGAAGAAGAGATGAAGAGAGAAGATGAGGAGAGAACAGATGAAGAGAGAACAGATGAAGAGAGAACACATGAAGAGAACACATGAAGAGAGAACAGATGAAGAGAGAACAGAAGAGAGAAGAGAGAAGAGAGAAGAGAGAAGAGAGAAGAAAGAAGAGAGAAGAGAGAAGAGAGAAGAGAGAAGAAAGAAGAAAGAAGAGAGAAGAGAGAAGAGAGAAGAGAGAAGAGAGAAGAGAGAAGAGAGAAGAGAGAAGAAAGAAGAGAGAAGAGAGAAGAAAGAAGAGAGAAGAAAGAAGAGAGAAGAGAGAAGAGAGAAGAAAGAAGAAAGAAGAGAGAAGAAAGAAGAGAGAAGAGAGAAGAGAGAAGAAAGAAGAGAGAAGAGAGAAGAGAGAAGAGAGAAGAGAGAAGAGAGAAGAGAGAAGAGAGAAGAGAGAAGAGAGAAGAAAGAAGAGAGAAGAGAGAAGAGAGAAGAGAGAAGAGAGAAGAGAGAAGAGAAGGAGAAGAGAAACAGAGAAGAGAGAAAGAGAACAGAGAAGAGAGAAGAGAAAACAGGAAGAGAGAACAGAAGAAGAGAGAACAGATGAAGAGAGAGAAGAGAGAGAAGAGAGAAGAGGAACAGAGAAGAGAGCGAGAGAAAAGAGAAGAAAGAGAGAACAGAGAAGAGAGAAGAGAGAAGAGAGAAGAGAGAAAAAGAAGAAAGAAGAGAGAAGAGAGAAAAGAGAATAGAGAAGAGAGAAAGAGAAAGAGAAAAGATAACAGAAGAAGAAAAGAGAAATGAGAGAACAGAGAAAGAGAAGAAGAAAAGATGAAGAAAGAGAGAACAGAGAAGAAGAAAGAATAAGAAAGAGAAGAAACATAAAGAAAGAGAAAAGAGAGAAGAGAACAATAATATATAATATAAATAGAAAATATAATAGAAATATAATAAAATAGAATATAGTAAATAGAAATAATAATAAAATAAAATATATAATATATAACATATATATATAATAATAATACATATAATATATAACATATAATATATAACATATAATATATAATATATAACATAACATATAATATATAATATAATAACTATAATATTAATATATAACATATAATATATAACATATATAACATATAACATATAATATATAATATATGTTCGTTTACCTCTCCATCACCTCGCTCACTCTGTGTGGCTCTTCTGTTTTCCTCCCACCTTTCTCCCTAACCCCTCTCGTCTCTCCCTCCTCCCACAGCGAACACAAACAGACCTTTGCCTTGACGTGTGTGTGTGTGTGTGTGTGTGTGTGTGTGTGTGTGTGCGCCTGCTTGCTTCTTATGACAGTATCACTCTCTCCCTCCCAGCAATCAGTGTGTTGTTGTCTCCCCCCTCCGTCTCTCCTCGACTCTCTCAGGGTGAATGTCTTACATCAGATCACTTGAAGCATTTATAGCAAAGCTTTTGAAGCTTAGGACTCCCACCGTGGCCAAATATAGTAAACGTGAATCCAGCAGCTGTGTGTGTGTGCGTGCGTGCGTGTGTGCGTGTGTGTAAGAGGCTGGATGAGTGTGTGCGTGCATGTGATCTCCTGAGTAAATGGCTCAGGGGTAAAAACGTGTTTGTTATTGTTCCCAGCACTTGGCCTGTAGACAACACTGCCAATTAAAGGGGAGGTTTTATGTGTTAAGAGCAGGAAGTGTTGCCGTGTGTGGCTGCACGCTATTGGCTGCCCAGCTTCTCCCATGTTCCTTCCCCGGGGACTGAGCAGCCAGGCTCTTTACTGCCACGGCCAAATGAAAGGTAAACACAACACACCTTTGATCAGGCGTTGCATTCAAAACCCTTACTGGAAGTGTGTGTGTGTGTGTGTGTGTGTGTGTGTGTGTCTGTGTGTGTGTGTGTGTGGAAGCGGCGAGGATATTATTGAATGACACAGTGAGGTTTATGTGTGTGTGTGTGTGTGTGTGTGTGTTTAGCTTAATGAAAGATAAGCTCTCCAGGATGCTACCGCCTCCTCCTCCTCTTGTTGTTGAAGCATGAGTGAAATCGTCCCTCCATCCCCCCCCTCCAGCCAGCATGAAAACAAAACAAGGCGTTGTATGAATGAAAGTGGGAGGGCTTGAGTGGCCTAGAAAGGCAGGCAGGCAGATAGAGAGATAGATAGTGGTGCAGGGCAGGGTGAGGCGGTGGCGGATAGGAGGGATAGAGAAGAGGACAGTGGAGGAGGAGGAGGGGATGAATGAATGACTGGAGCATGTTTGGCATAGCAGCTAGCTTGTGTAGCTCTCCACTAGCGTGAGCAGAATGAGAAGTAATGCTGCTGCAGTAGTGCTGCTCTGCTGCTATAGTACTCCCTGCTGGG
Source organism: Cottoperca gobio (assembly GCF_900634415.1). Classification (NCBI taxonomy): domain Eukaryota; kingdom Metazoa; phylum Chordata; class Actinopteri; order Perciformes; family Bovichtidae; genus Cottoperca; species Cottoperca gobio. The sequence goes on from NC_041358.1 coordinate 27,334,419, forward strand.
CTCAGATAGAAACAGGACAGGGTAACCATACCTCGGATTAATAAAGGAAATAAAGATTAAATAGCAAAGCATCCATTTATTTCACCTTTCTATTCATACAAGAGGAGCACGTCAACAACTGCTCATGTGCTGGGATCGCAGAGGAGAAGAGGAACGATACCTCGGATTAATAAAGACAATAAAGATTAAATACCACGTTTGTAGTAATATAGCAGGAATGTAAACAACAGTTTTAAATGACTGTTGAACGTATTGATCTGTGTTTGAGCCCAGCTCGAGTCTTAAGCTCGTTCTGATTCACCCGCAGCAGTAGATTCTTCTGCCCTGGTATGCTGGCTACTTGGCTGCGTCTGCCCCCTGTCTGCCCCAGCAAGGCCAGGGTTAACCCTGGGCGTCTCTCTTCCCCCGACATGGAAGAGGCCATTGAATGGCTGCCTCCCCCAGTCAGCAAACACATTGGCTGAAGCTGAGGGTGGATCTGGGGCTGGAGCGGCACTCCGGCATGGATCCTGGACTGGATCTGGATGCTCGAGCCGCCTCAGCCCTCCCTGCTCTGTTATGTGATGCCGTGCTCACAGCATGTACTCACACAGCAGACAGACGAGAGAGGGGGGGGGGGGGGGGCTGGGGAAGAGCTGTGCATTTCTCTCTGTGGGTCAGAGACGACTGTGTGCAGTGGGTTTACTAGCCTGTAGTAAAGAACATGCGACCCCTGTGTGAACCACCCCAGAAGGTCGGAGATTATGTTCTTTTCTACATTAGTCATTCCCCCTCTGAGCAGTTTTGACCCCCTGTCCCTTTCCTTATTGTTCTTTTCTTTAACCTCATTATCCCACCCCTGCCACAACCCCGTCTGTCCTCTCTGCTTTTACTCAGGCAGCACATTGGGCAGCCCTACTGTGCAGGGGGGGGGTCCTCGCTGTATCCTTGGCAGTGAGAGCTCATGTGATGTCCTCACAGAGGTGGCATCCCACGCAGGCTGGCATACAGGCCCCCGCTGCACCTTTAAACTGGCATACAGGCCCCCGCTGCACCTTTAAACTGGCATACAGGCCCCCGCTGCACCTTTAAACTGGCATACAGGCCCCCGCTGCACCTTTAAACTGACACCTGGTTCCAGAGGACCCTTTGAAAGTCTTAGAAGGCACTGAAGTCATTCATCTAGAAACAAAAAAAAGACTTTAATTGGTATTAAAATGTCTTAAATGAATCTTTCAGAAGTCTTTTAGTACGATGACAATGCAAATCTAAAATAATTGGTCATCTTTATAAAACATAATCTTTTGACACTCGCATTACCGTCACACACAGAAACTGTTCGGACATTTAAAACCGTCTTTAATGTCATTTCCCTGAAGCTGTAGAAACCCTGTAACTTCTCTAAACATGATTTCTTCTCATGTTGCAGCTGCGATGGAACCATAACGTGTGTTCTGATGGTGGCTTTGTTTATATTTTATAACTCGAGCATCACGGGAGTTCATCCAAATACTGAATGTACGTGTTCACCTATAACGGAGTCAAAGCAGCGACCAATAATCTTCTGAATGTTGTTTGACCTAGATCTGCTTCTTGCTCTCTGGTTGAGTTCGCACATGAAATCAAAGCTGACAGTATAGTGAGAAACATGGCGAGAGACGTGATTACCACGCAGGGTCACGGACAGGAAGCCCAGTCGGAGGTCGGACATGTCCCAGATAGTTCACTGTTCTCTCCAGTGGACCCCAAAGGACCTGTGTCACTGTAAACATCTGGCTGGTGTTGTTTAGCAGCTGCAGATATACTACAGACATGTTGTGGCAGGTAGAATGTAAAGTGAAATAAGTTGTAGTGAGGAGTTACTTGATATTTCTACGCTCTGGTACCCCTGACTCTGTGTTTTTAATGAGGCTGGTAGAAATCTTTAATGACCTGCCACAGTGGCAGGTGAGGAAGAATCTTAATTTCCGACTCTGCTCATGGAGATTTCATCTCCTTTCTGCCCCAGTCAGTGTGTGCAGTTGGTAAAAAGGTCAGCGGCTGGTATGAGGTGCGATGTAATGAGTGTCCCTCAGACGAGGCAATAACAGCTGGTTTATTAGATCATTACAGGGTGCAGGTCGAACCTGACTGCTAATCCAATCACAATTGACACTCAGGCTCTTTCACCAAATGCTGTTTCCCAATAGGTCAAATGAAACCTGACATGAGCCACTGGCATATAATGTTCAGCCTATTAGCAGTTAAGGTTGTTTCCATGGCGCTGCAGACTGCCGCTGCCGGTCATCAGGCTCATTGTGGACACTCGCTCCTGGATGCTCGCCGTGCAATTCGTCCAATCGCACGATTGCATGCGAGCTGCGGCCTGGAGCTGGTGTGATCGTGTCCCTGAGTGCTGACTCGTGTCTCGTCGTGTGCTTCTGTGCACGTTAAGTTGAAACGTCCGGACAACGTTATGGGTCAGCACTGATATGTCGAGGGGAGGTCATGCAGCTGAAGCAGAAACTTAAGTTCATGCGTTTGGGAAAAGATCGATTCATCTGAGAAATTAGATTATTGTTCAGCTGCAGGGTTGTACTCCTGACGGTGCATCGTTTACTCTTTGAGCAGGGCCGATCTGAGAACACCTCTTATAGTTCATGTGTGTGTAACGTGCACGTGGTTCCCTCGCTGCATCTCCATCCTGACCTCAGGGTTCTGCTCTCTCCGCCTCCTCTTGGTTTAACAGTTTGTGAGCTGTGCTGCTTCCATGTGTGTTGTTGTGATTGTGATGTTAACCCCGTCTCTCCTTGTGTCTTTCCTCAGTGTGCTTGGACAACTGTAAGCACAGTGCGTGCAGCCTCCAGGGCCAGTGCTGCCACGACCAGTGCCTGGGCGGCTGTTCTGGGCCGGGGAATGCAAGTAGCTGCGTGTCCTGCAGGAACCTCCAACATGGGAGTACGTGCGTGGAGAAGTGTCCTGCTGGGTACTTTGTGTTCAGGGGCTGGCGCTGCATCAGCTTCTCCTTCTGCCAGGTTTGTAAAAACGGAAAGGTCAACTCGTATAACCGAGGGGAGGGCAGGTATACTTTCAGAGAGGGAAGAAGCAGCGTGATCCCGAACCAGGAGTAATTAATATCGTTCTTTTTCTTCCATTTAGTTTTTTGTAAAGTTGGTTTTAAATTGTATTCCACTTTAAAAAAAGTCTTAAATGTAAGTTTCTTTATGAAGCTGACACAACATTCTATAATTATTTATCTTTGATCTTTGTTACATCATAAGGGAACAACTTGTTCTTACATTTGATTTAGTTTTACTTTAGTGTTGTTTGTAAAGTGACCGAATAAAACAACTAACTTTAATATTCAGCACACCTGTGGACACGGTCACCTGAACGTTTGTGTTTTTATATGCAGGAGCTTCACAACCAGTGTAAGCAGACTAAGAAGCTGAACCAGGACCGGGAGTTGGGCTGCTACGAGTACGTCATCCACAACGGGGCCTGTATTCCAGAGTGTCCTTCTGGATACACCACCATCAACTCCACTACGTACGTCTGACTCACACACACACACACACACACACACACACACACACACACACACCTTTAATGTCACTACAAACACCTCACATGAAGATGTAACTGTCACCCACAACACATGGTCCCTCTGGGACTTCAGAGGTGCAGTGTGGTCACTCAACACACGTCGATGATGGCGTTTGGAAGTGCATCAAACAGAAAAGGCAGGAGTGTTTTTCCACAGTGGAAAGTCTCCTCTGCTCTGCGGAGGACGCGTGGAGACTCTGTGGAGACATCAGCTGCTTCTCTGTTCAGCTGGTAGCACCCGCAGGTTTACCATCAAGTGCAGCGTCGATAATATCCCCGAGGAAGGTTTCAGACCTGCACCGAACTGAAGAACACGTGTTTAGATGTTGTTGTTGAGCTTTTGTGTCTTGAATACAAACAGCTGATGTGTGTACAATGACCTGTTGTGACCTCGACGCAGGACCTTCAGAGGATGCATCTCTTTAAACTTATATTAACAACGAGGCGCTTTCTCTGCACTTTGCAGGAATGCAAATCTTGCAGAAATCTCTAAATGTCTAAAGTTTTCAAATCACAACATGAATGTTTTTACAGAGCATGAGAATGAACATCATATACTTTTATATTACCCCCCCCCCCCCCCCCCCCCCCCTCTAACATAAAGGGGTTAATATTGGTATGATACAAAGTCAGTAGCACCAAATACACATTTGCCGTACAGGCATGAGATTACATAATGTGTTTCATCACATTCTGTTGTCAGTGACTTCACAGCTGCATCAAACCTTCACAGATATAAATATATATAAAAGTAAAGATTCTCATGTACAGATTCAAAGTTCATTTACAAAACTCTGAGCAGCGTTTTAAGTGTTGAGAGTGTGGAAGCTGTGTACACTCTGCACCAGGGGGAATCATTCTGGGTCTTTCTGCAGATAACAGATAATTATATATATATATATATATATATATATATATATAAATCTAGATATATACACATATATATATATTTATTTATATATATATATATATATATATATATATATATATATATATATATATATATATATATATATAAATCTAGATATATACACATATATATATATATTTATTTATATATATATAAATATATATATGCATGTGCAACAAGCAGGGCCACGACCTTGTTTAGCGTTCTTACTTGTAGTAAACGTGTGCAGAGCAGCA
>NC_041358.1:27341628-27409128 GCF_900634415.1 Cottoperca gobio
TGATAAGATGGAAACTAGGAGAAGCCAGGTGTGTGTGTAATGGGTCATTCACCCCCCCCCACAGGGTGGATAGGAAAAGCCAGACAAGGACCAAAACAACCCCCTGGGACTGAGTGTGTCATGTCTCCATGGTGAGGGGTGTTGTAGCACGGCCTGGCTGTTTAGGGGGAAAGTAGGGGCATGATCTGCGCAAGACTGTGTGTGTGTGTGTGTGTGTGTGTGTGTGTGTGCTTCCTGGAGAGGGGGGATTATAATAAGAGTTGCACAAACATAGAATTAACTCAGGGTGAGCTTACAAATGGAAGTGCCTGCAGAGCTCGTATGGCCCCCGCAGCGAACAACAGCGTCCTTTGTTAGCTGCTCCCCGGGCACAGGGCTGCGTTTACAAGGTGCCTGTTTAAGGCTGTTTGATGTCATTGTCTGCATCTATTCCCTCTGATTACTAAATGTACTCTTCATTTTCACCCAACTTTGTAGTTTGTGTTGCCGCCGCACATGCGTGCTGTCGGCGGGTGGGGGGGGAAGCTGCCACTCAGAGGCGATATGTTGAGGTTTTATAGTCGACCAACCAAAAAGCAGCATTGTAGTTCACGTCTGAGGCAGACCTTTGTGGTTATGGATGTCAAGGCTGGAAGTGGAGCTAGAGTGGGATTATGTTCTTTCGAGAGGGCTTCACTAAAGAAAGTGCTCGTTTGTGAATGAAGCGTCGGCTCCCTTTTCTCCATGTGGCGTGCACCCGGCTGCTCGCTACACAAGGCCTGCCTTTTGTGAATGGATTTCCTGAAAGGCAGCGCTATCAAGGCCTCATTGCTCGCTGTACGCGTGTGCGTGTGTGTGCGTGTGTGTTTACGTGCACATGTTTGCAGGGAGAGGACGCCACTCATAGAGCTGAGAGAGAGAAACAGTGGAATGCCTGTTGGGAGCTGCAGCTGGTGTTTCACTCATGTTGTTTTTGTTGTCTGATTGTCTGAGTGTGTGTGTGTGTGTGTGTGTGTGTGTGTGTGTGTGTGTGTTGTACGTGCGACAGAACTAATTGATGCAAAGCTCTCTCCTCTGTCCCCTAGTGCTAATAAAAATGAAGGAGGCTCAGATGTGGATGACAGATTGCGTAATGTGCCTCCTCTCCTGAAAGCCTTTGCACTCGTTGTTCTACAGACTCACCTCGGAACACTTCCATCATCCATTATTGAGAAACCTTACATTCAATGCTGATGTGTTTAAGTGCACGTGTCTCTCGTGCTCATGTGTTCCATGAGGCCGGTGATTCTTATATGTTCACATATTAATTCCTGTCACTTGTAACTTTACTACGTTGTTTACTCTGACACACGCCATGTATCGTCCGTCCTCCGCCGCTTGTAGCCTCGTTGTTGCGTAGCTTTGGGTTAGGGTTAGGGTTACGAGCTATCGAGCACAATAATCCTATTTTGATTAAATGTTAATGTTCTTGTTTTTCAGCATCAATAAAGTTTTCTGCTCGCTGTATCAGACAGTTGTTACGGCGTCCACACACACTCTAATCTGCGTCTCTCTCTCTCCAGGTTGACCTGCTTGCCATGTGCGGGCCTGTGTCCTAAACTGTGTGTGGGAAACAAGACGATCGACTCGGTGACGTCCGCTCAGGCTCTGAGAGGCTGCACTGTTCTCCACGGCAACATGATCATCAAGATTCGAGGAGGGAGTGAGTTCTGCTGCACCCCCCCACCTGGGGCTCGGGTTCTGTGTGTGTGTGGGTGTGTGTGTGTGTGTGTGTGTGTGTGTGTGTGTGTGTGTGTGTGTGTGTGTGTGTGTGTGTGTGTGTGTGTGTGTGTGTGTGTGTGTGTGTGTGTGTGGTCACCTAACTGGTTATCTATTTGTCCGTCTCCTTGCAGATAACATTGCTGCTGAGTTGGAGGCTAGTTTGGGTCAGCTCGAGGAAATCACAGGATGCCTGACTGTTCGCAGAGCGTACGCCCTCGTCTCCCTCTCCTTCCTCCGCAAACTACGCATCATCAGGGGGGAGCATCTTGAGGGAGAGTAAGTCTCCTCTTCTGTGTCCTTATCTCCTCTCCTCTGTCCTAATCTCCTCTTTTCCTCTCCTCTCCTCTCATGTGTCCTCCTCTCTCCTCTCCTCCTCTCTCCTTCCTCTTCTTTCCTCTCCTCTTCTCTCCTCTCCTGTGTCCTCCTCTCCTCTCCTCTCCTCCTCTCTTCTCCTCTCCTCTTCTCTCCTCTCCTGTGTCCTCCTCTCCTCTCCTCCTCTCTCCTTCCTCATCTTTCCTCTCCTCTTCTCTTTTCCTCTCCTCTTCTCTCCTGGCCTCTTCTGTCCTCTCCTCTCATGTGTCCTCCTCTCTCCTTCCTCTTCTTTCCTCTCCTCTCCTCCTCTCCTCTCCTGTGTCCTCCTCTCCTCTCCTCTTTTCCTCTCCTCTCCTGTGTCTTCCTCTCCTCTCCTCTCCTGTGTTCTCCTCTCTTCTCCTCCTCTCTTCTCCTCTCCTCTTTTCCTCTCCTCTCCTGTGTCCTCCTCTCTCATCTCCTCTCTTCTCCTTTTTCCTACATTGTGTTTCATTTCTTAATGTCTCCCCTCTGTCTCTCGTAGTGTCTTCGCCTTCTATGCGCTGGACAACCAGAACCTGCGTGAGCTGTGGGATTGGTCCAAGCACACCCTGTCCATCCCTCGTGGTCGTACCTTCTTCCACTACAACTCCAAACTTTGCATGTCTGAAATCAGGAAGATGGAGGAGGTGACGGGAACCAAGGACCGCAACCAAAAGAATGACATCGCCGTACGGAACAACGGGGACCAAGCCTTCTGTAAGATCATCAGACATCTTTACATGTCGACGCATGTTCTCTCAGCCCGATATCCTCAATGTATTGAAGTTTCCTATTCCACGGGATCTCACTCTTCATGCACAACAAAACCCCGTGTTCAGATAGACGTCTTTCCCTCAGGGGAGAAATACAAAGCACACATCCGTACTCTATTCCATGCGAGTGTGAGCTTTAACCATGTTGTGCACGTATGTCCTTCGATGTCCTGCTGTGTATTTGTTACGCATGTGCTGAGCATCCATGTTTCGTCCCTTAGGTGAGACCAAGCTGCTGAAATTCAACGTGATCAAGACCTCATCGAACATGATCATGCTGAAGTGGGAGCCCTTTTGGCCGTTAGACTTCAGAGACTTGCTGGGCTTCATGGTTCTCTACAAAGAGGCGTAAGTATCTGACAACACTCCTGGGATTCCCCCCCATACTGGATATATTTAGACAAAGTATTAAATATAAACATGCACTTGATGCATCAACACATTCCCTGTTTCCACGCGTGCCATATAATTAAAGAATGGCTTCGCTTTAACTTATTAAATGAGCTCCATTAATGCGTCTCGAGGCTGTTGTTGATCTGTGTTGATCTCTGATCCCGTTTATTTCCATCTGCTCCAGGCCGTATAGGAATGTGACAGAGTTTGATGGGCAGGACGCGTGCGGCTCCAACAGCTGGGCCATCGCTGACGTGGATCCTCCGTCTCGCTCCACGGACAGCAAGAAGGCGGATGACCCGGGACACCTGATCCGCCCGTTGAAGCCCTGGACCCAGTACGCCATCATGGTCAAAACCCAACTGTCTGCATCCGACGAGCACCAGGTTCATGGAGCCAAGAGCGAGATCATCTACGTCCGCACTAATGCCTCCAGTGAGCTATACACACACACACACACACACACACACACACACACACACACACACACACACACACACACACACACACACACACACACACACACACACTCCTTCTTCATAAATCATTTGCATTTTTAGTTTTGCATATTTTCCACCCTGCCTTGTTTACCTCTATGTTCAGTCTTCCTCCTCTAATATCACTGCACACATTTAATCCAGCGTTCACGTTACACAGTGATCTACTTGCATGTGGGGGGGCTGTTGTATTTGATTGACAGCTGTGTTGCAGACCGGCTCTATTCAAATGAATGAGTTCTTGTCACAGGACTGATGTCGGTCTGAACTCTCCCTGAAGGTCAGACAAATACCGATGCCTGACTGTTGTCTCCCCCCCCCCCCCCTCCCCCTCCAGAACCCTCTGTGCCTCTGGACCCCATCTCCTCCTCCAACTCCTCCTCTCAGATCATCCTGAAGTGGAAGCCTCCCACCAGTCCCAACGGCAACATCACCCACTACCGCGTCATCTGTCGAAAGCAGGACGAGGACAGCGACCTCTACAAGTTCGACTACTGCCTACAGGGTCAGTGCACACGGGTTGATGCGTTCAGATCCGTTCGCCGCTCACTTCACTTTGGTTTGTCAGGCTCACGTCTTTTTCTCCCGCCCAGGAATGAAGCTGCCGTCTCGCACCCCGACTCACCTGGACAGCGAGGATGAGCAGAAGTGGAACCACACGGACGAGCCGACGTCCGGCGGCAGGTGCTGCGCCTGCCCCAAGACAGACAACCAGCTGAAGAAGGAGCAGGAGGAGATAGAGTACCGCAAGACCTTCGAGAACTACCTCCACAATGAAGTCTTCGAGAGCAGGTACACGTGAGTGGCACATGTGGACACGTCACACTGTTGATCCCAGCATGTTTATTTAGTGGATTAATGCTTCATGCAGACTGAAGCACATTTATGAAGCTTAAAGGGACAGTTCACCCCAAAATCAGTGTCGTATATCAATCTGGATTGTTTTGCTGTTAGTGGCAGAGTGTTGGAGATGTAGATAGAAGATAATCAGACTTTGCTGTGAGCAGTTTCATGCACGTCTGCTCATGCACGTAGATGCACGCTTCCTTCTGTGCAGTGATTCTGGAAAAGCACAAAAACAATCTGGATTGATAAATAGCTCGACAGGGAAGAGGAAGAATATGTATTTTATTTGGGTGAACTGTCCCTTTAAACTTCTTTCTTGTCACAGTGGCCACACCAAAGTCACACACTGTCCAGCAGTTTGGTTTGAATGAACTTTAAAGTTGTTTAAAAAGCTTTAGCGTCACACCATCAGGAGCCACACCCGCCACCATGATGAGCGTCTCAAAACAGCTCCGTGCCAACTCTGTCTGGTCCGTGTGTGTGTGTGTGGTTTATGTAGACCCTTGTTTTTGTCCGGGGCACTATTGTGGGGGGCTTAGGGGCTGCGGTGCCCCCTACCCTCTCCCCTGACTCACACACACACACACAGTCTCTCCTCCCGGGGGAGTGATTACTGTGCCCATTATCATTCATGCCAGTCAGGGGTGCAGTCATGCAGACTGCCATTCGGACGCACACAAACACACACACACACACACACACACACACACACACACACACACACACACACACACACACACACACACACACACACACACACACACACACCTCAGCTGGATGTTGAACCCGCGCTGTTGAATGGGCCATGGTCAGCTGCATACACAGAAGTACACAAAGACCTCCTCGTGCTCTCTTTTTCCATCACGCAAAGGGAAGCAGGAAGTGTTTTCCTCCTACCTGAGCAAGCGTTGGTGCAACATTAACTCCACCTCGCTGTACGGTGAAGGAGACGCTTCGCTGCAGCAGCTCGGCGTGACGGGTGGTGCTCGTTTTGGAAGGAGGGGGAGACAGTTTTCTCATTTATAAACGGTGATTCTACCCGTCGGTACACGGAGGTGCAGTGGGTGAAGTTTATGGCCTTTGTGTTGCTTACACTCATAACCAGTGAGCCTGAAGCAGACCTGCTCTCTAGCACCACCCAGTGGTGGGGGGGGGGGCTCTCCCAGCAGGGCAGTAGGTGGTATTTGCGGATACATGTCATGACTTGCTACACACTGTAAAGGTTAGTGTGAGCAGAGGTCTCCTCCACACTGCTGCTCCATCTGCTTCACGACTAACCTTCTTCTTACCTGTTTGCTCTGTTTGTCCAGACCCTCTCGTCGCCGACGCTCAGTGGGAGTTGCCAACTCCACCCTCCCCGCTTTCTTCCTCACCACAGCCCCCAGTCTGGCGTTGGGCTCCACCACAGCCACGCCTGAAGACGAGGACGATAAGGAATCCAAGGTCTCAAACTCTTTTTGGATTTGTCATTCTCGTGTCAGCGTGTGTGATGGTCGCTTAGATTTGAGACTGTGTAGTGATACGCTGGGTAACATCACATTGTGTTGAACAGGTGTGTCCGCACATGTCAAACATGTTGGAGTACTTACATCTCTCTGCTCTGCTCAGGTGGAGCTGAAGGTGTTCTTAAAGGAGTCCGCAGTCATCTCCAACCTGCAGCACTTCACCAGTTATAAGATCGAGATCATGGCCTGCAACCATCCCACAGACTTCAAACGCTGCAGCATGGCTACTTACGTCAGCGCTCGCACTATGCCAGAGGGTAAGGACCAATACAAGTGTCACGTTTATTCACACTCACTTTAACAGCTACACGGACAGAGTAGTGAAAGTTACTAAAGGAATATATTGTTGAGTTTTGTGTGGATTCAACTTTATGATCCTTTCTGCAACTGAGTATATTCTGTATGTGCCTTTGACAGACCGACAGGTGATCAGAATAAACTTAAACAGTTCAAACATGCATGCAATTCACAAACAAGAGGGCCATGTGGGAATGCAGTGGTTTATACTGCGCGTGTGTCTTTACGTCTCTGCAGAGAAAGCAGACGACGTCCCCGGCCCTGTGACCCATGAGATCGTGACCGCCGAGCCTCCCTATGTGTTGATTAAGTGGAATTCACCTCGCTCGCCGAACGGCCTCATCATCCTGTATGAGGTGTTCTACAGGAAGGTTGGAGACACTGAGGTCAGTATCAGCCGTCACTGAACTTTTAGGGAGTGAGGATGCAGGGAAGAAAAGGACACAGGCGGTGAGGGAGGGAAGGAAACTGCAGCAATATTCTTGATAAGCTCTGCAGGAAGGAGAAACACGGGGCTTAAAAACGCAGACAGGTGCATAAGAAATCATGCATGAAGGTAAGAAGAACTGCAGAGAGAAGCAGTAGGGATCTGGGGGGGGGGGGGTGTTGGCTGTATATAAACTCTGAACGTTCCTTATATGTAGAGAGCAACAACATGTGTTTACAATCTGCTGCCACTGTGTGTGTTTGCATGTTATTATTCCTGTGTGTGATTCTGTAAGTGTGTGTGTGCTGTTGTTGTTTACTTGCTGCAAATGTGAGCACTCATCTCTCATTGCTATTCATCGCTGCACTGCCTGACCCTAGGAGCCAGTTTGCAGCTCTGTTACCATAGTGACAGAGGCAGGAAGGAAGACTAGGATGCAGTGGCAGAGATGGACTGGCATCTCAGACGACATCTGCACTGCAAACACACCCCACGCACATTCTTTCAAAATGACATTTAGAGCACGTCAGAGCTTCAGACGCACTATTTATCTTATTGCACAGCGGCAGCATGTGGCCACGTTAAACATGCTTCTCATGCAGAACTCTGACGGACTGTTAATCAGCCCACACGCTTAAAGTTGGGAATATTCTGACAGTTTTACAGGTTTTATTCTTTGATATCTGAAGTGAAGATATAAAGAATATATATACCAACAAAGCTGTTGTTATTTTAATGTATATTTTGTAATCTTTTTACACACTTATGTTATTTATTTATTTACTTATTATTTATTTATTAATAATATATTATTTATTTAATAATATATTATTATTTATTTATTTATTTATTTAATAATATATTATTATTTATTTATTTAATAATATATTATTTATTTAATAATATATTATTATTTATTTATTTAATAATATATTATTATTTATTTATTATTATTTATTTAATAATATATTATTTATTGTTATTTATTTATTTAATAATATATTATTTATTTATTTAATAATATATTATTATTTATTTAATAATATATTATTATTTATTTAATAATGTATTATTTATTGTTATTTATTTATTTAATAATATATTGTTATTTATTTATTTAATAATATATTATTATTTATTATTTAAAAATATATATAATTTTATTGCATATTTTCTATAGTCAGGAAAGCGTGTTTAAAATGTGTTCTTGCTTAACAGGCCTCGTTGCATCATCTCATTATTAGCCAGAGTTTAGTCGAGGTTAAGTTTCTGAATGTTCTCTTCTGAACTCTCTTTAATCTTTGCTTTAATATTTAGCACTGCTCATAACTCCTCGTGATTTCTCATTGCTCAAGTCTTTTGTGTTTCCCAGGTTCACACAGCTTGTGTGTCGCGGCCGGCCTACCTCAAGTCGGGCGGCACGAAGCTTTCACTCGTGCAGCATGGAAACTACAGCGTGAGGGTCCGCGCCACCTCGCTAGCAGGAAACGGCTCCTTTACAGAAACCACTTACTTCTTCATGCCCAATCGTAAGACCCGAGACCGCATGTCGGTCGTTATGCACATCTGGAAGTTCATGACCTGCTCGCATCACCGTTCAGAAGCCGTCGTTGTTTTACACTTTAGCACTCTGTGAACTCACCGATACCTTCTGTGTTCGTTACAGCCGATCAAGGTTTAATATGGATTGTGATGGGTCCCGTCATCTGCTTCATCCTGCTGCTGTTTGTGGGCGGAGGAGTGTTTGTGATCTTCAAGAAGAAGTAAGATCTTTGACTGGCACATCAACTGTGTATGCTGCTTGTTTATAAACCTAAGGTTTGACGAAGGTGTTAAGGAGATGTGGGCAGTATGTGGCAGGACAAGTAAATAAGAAGCTCTGCACGTCCTGGTTGTGTTTCAGGCAAACAGAAGGCCCGACCGGACCTCTCATCGCCTCCTCAAACCCAGAGTACATCAGCACCAACGACGGTAAGAAGAGCGTAATATCCTAACGGCTGTGATTGGAAAGCGTGTTTCTTCTTGTGGCACCTCATGTTTGTGTCTGTTTGGTGCAGTGTATGTTCCCGACGAGTGGGAGGTGCCCCGGGACAAGATCACAGTGCTCAGAGAGCTGGGTCAGGGCTCCTTCGGCATGGTGTACGAGGGCCTGGCCAAGGACATCATCAAGGGAGACCCGGACACATCCGTCGCCGTCAAGACGGTCAATGAGTCGGCCAGCCTGCGCGAGAGGATCGAGTTCCTCAACGAAGCCTCCGTCATGAAGGCGTTCAGCTGCCACCACGTGGTACGACCCCGCACAGCGCGTCTCTCGCTCCCTCAGCATTGTTCCTCCTTAAAGCCTTGTGTATGTGTGTGACCGCGTGTGTCTATTCCTCCCCATGTAGGTGCGTCTGTTAGGCGTGGTGTCTAAAGGGCAGCCCACCCTGGTGGTGATGGAGCTGATGACTCACGGGGACCTGAAGAGCTTCCTGCGTGGGCTCAGGCCGGACTCTGAGGTGCGTTACACAGAAGTCCTCTTCAGGTTCATCTCAGCGAAAGGACGCTTAGTTAACACGTCACTGACTGTAAAACTGTGTGTGTGTGTGTGTGTGTGTGTGTGTGTGTGTGTGTGTGTGTGTGTGCAGAACAACCCCACAGGCCGTTCCCCACCTACGCTGAAGGAGATGATCCAGATGGCTGCAGAAATTGCAGACGGCATGGCCTACCTCAACGCCAAGAAGTTTGTCCACAGAGACCTGGCAGCCAGGAACTGCATGGTGGGCGAGGACTTCACCGTCAAGATTGGAGGTACTGTCCTTTACCTCTGTTTCCACGTGCAACTCAGAACGACTCCTGGTCAAATGTTCATGTATCTTAGTGGAAAGGTGCGGCGTCGGCCGAGCGAGAACATATTTCACTTTGCAGCGGATCTGAAGCACGGGGCGGAGAATATGGCATTAGTGCTGGATTCATGCTGCGTCCGAATAATCATGAGTCCCCGACAGATCAACGTGTGGTTAAAACGCTCTGAGCAACACAGTCCAGCACGACTCAGAAGATCAACTTCCTTGTAACGTCTATGTTTTGGTGCACACCCCTCTCTCTCGTAGACTTTGGTATGACCCGAGACATCTATGAGACGGACTACTACCGTAAAGGAGGGAAGGGCCTGCTTCCTGTCAGGTGGATGGCTCCAGAGTCTCTGAAGGACGGAGTCTTCACTGCCCACTCTGACTGCTGGTGAGTCTCACGCCAGCTCTTCTTCTTCTTCTTCTTCTTCTTCTCTTCTTCTTCTTCTTCTGGGGGACTTCTATCCTCCTTCTCTTGGCGGCGGCGGAGGAGGGCTGCGGGGAGCGGCGGCGACAGGCGAGGCGGCGCAGGTCGGCGGCGGAGCTCGGCGCACGGGGTCGAAGGCGAGGAGCCGAGGAGGAGGGCGTACGTGAGCAGCGGCTCTGAGCCGGCTCCGGTATGAGGAGGCGGTCGAGTCCGAGGCCGGCGGGCTGCGATTTCTAATTCTGATCGCGGGGCGGCGCGAAGGATGGAGAAGGCGGATTGTATCACTTCGTCTTCTTCGATTATTCTATTCCTTCTGTCTTCTCATTATTCGATTCTTCTTCTCGTCTTCTTCGTTCTTCTTCTTCTCTCTTCTTCGTACTCTACTTCTTCTCCTTTTTTCTTCTCTTCTTCCTTCTCATTCTTCTTCTTCTCCTTTCTCCTTCTTCTTCTCTTCTTCTTCTTCTCCTTCTTCTCCTTCTTCTCTTCTTTCTTCTTCTTCTCTTCTACTCTTCTCTTCTATTCTTCTCCTTCTTCTTCTCCTCCTTCTCTCTTCTCCTTCTTCTCTCTTCTTCTTCTTCTTCTTCTTCTTCTTCTTCGTGACCCCGAGTACATTACCGGAGTGTTTGCATCACATGTGGTTGTCTGCGTGTCTGCAGGTCATTCGGTGTTGTGCTCTGGGAGATCAACACGCTGGCAGAGCAGCCGTACCAGGGTCTGTCCAACGAACAGGTTCTGAAGTTCGTTATGGACGGAGGTTACCTGGACCGGCCGGACAACTGCCCCGAGAGGATGTGAGTACACACACACACACACACACACACACACTCTGCTCTCTGCCTCTTCAGCTGATGGACACTTAGAGTCCTCACACACTTTATATCTTTCTTACAGACATCACCATGAAACTTCATGACATTAAGACAATTATCTTTTTGTTTCACACGTTTTCTGAAATGTTATGTTTAAATCTGCAAATGAGGCATCTTATTAATAATCTATAAATAGATATTTTAAATTGGATAAATCAGGTTCAACATGTTGTCGTCAAAGGTTTGTACAGATTCTGGATCTGTCTTTGTATCACTCCATAAATCACTAACTCCTGTCAACACACAGAACTCTGTGCATCTCCTGCATGTAGTGAGTGTAGCGTGTATAACATGAGCTGTGAGTGACATGTGAACAAAGCCCTCTGCACAAAGCTTCAGAATATAGAGAGGAATGAAAGTGGAAAGTTTGGTGTATGTAAGTGCTACTGAAGTGGTTTAATAAGTGTTTAATATGTACATGAGGCATTATGTAATGTAGCTGTGGAGAGTTTACATCTACACACACACACACACTCTGATGTTCTCATGTTCCTCTCGTCTGAAGAAGACGAGTTCTGGAAGTTAAATGTTGACCTGCATGAAGAACCAGGTTTGTGCGCGTCGTGTCTGACGTAAAGGTTTAACCGCTGCGTGTCTTCGTCCTCCTGCAGGCACAGCCTGATGCAGATGTGTTGGCAGTACAACCCCAAGATGCGGCCGTTGTTCCAGGAGATCATCGAGATGCTGCGGGGGGAGCTGCACCCGTCTTTCCAGGAGTGCTCCTTCTTCTACAGCGAGGAGAACAAAGTCCCGGAGACAGAGGAGTACGACCTGGACCTGGACAACATGGAGAGCATCCCTCTGGACCCGTCTTCATACTCCCAGAGGGAGGAGAGCTCGGGCAGGGACGGCGGGCCCTCGGTGGCCCTCAGGGGGAACTATGAGGAGCATGTCCCCTACACACACATGAACGGTGGCAAGAAAAACGGACGAATCTTATCGTTGCCCAGATCCAGCCCTTCCTAACATTTCCTGTTTCCTGAACCCCCCCCTCCACATCCTTCTTTCTCTTTCAGTCCATTCTTTCTGTATCTCATGTTCCTCATCGTTTTCTAATGATTGTTCTTATTCTTGGAGAAGCCCTTCAAAAGAACCCCACACAGATCTCAGGACTTTTTATTTCCCTCCTCGCGGCTGCCGCACACAGGCAAGCAGGGGACGCACACACTCTTTTTTACAACTTCCTCCACAACACATCAGACTTTCTATACGACCTATCTATCGTTTCTCACTATTGCCACGTTTCCAGGACTCCTCGTGACGGAAACAGATAGAAAAACTGTGAACACGACAAACCTTAGACAACCCAAGGAGGCTGCTTATGCTCAAGACTTGTCCCCTCCTGTCCTCCGCCGATCTGCATTTCCACATCTCTGTGCTTTGCTGTTGTCTTTCTTTCTCCAAGTGACATCTTGTTGCTCAGATCGATCGTGGCCTTTTTGTACGTGGCCTATAAACAAAGAGAAGCGTCTGTCTTTGGAGCGGTGGGATGACTTTCAAAAGACTCGATCCTAGAACAAACATCTATTCCTAGAGGAATGTTTTCTTTTCTTTCGGTTCTGCAGAATTCCAAACTACACACAGATTCATCGGGCGTTTGGTGAATAGTTTTAATTTATTTGCTTTTCTTGTTATTTCCTATTTTCCTCCGTTTTATTTCTGTGTCCTCACTATACGGCTGAAGGATATTTAAACAGTTAAGAATTGGACAAAAGAGTTCCTCAGACTGACCAATAGCTGCTGCTTTGATATATTTTAGTGGGTATAGAAATATATAAATATATATAATATATATAGTATATATGGAATATTGGTGTTTATGTACCAATATCTCATATATAATATATGACATGTTGATGTTTTTGTAAATAGTTCATATTTGTAATATTTTTCATCAGAAGCTTTGCTAGTGTTTTGTTTTGCCAGGTTTTTTCTTTCTGGGTTTTTTTAATTTTCTTATTTTTATAGCCCCAGAAATCACACTAATGTACCATCAGTGCTCTGCGTGTCTTAGGCCTCGCGCCGTCGCGGTTCTCCGTGCGCGTGGGGAAAAGAGAAAGCCCCGAAATATTGTCAACTCACTGCGTCATTGTTTTTATAACCCTTGCCCCCGCTGAGAGCTGTCAATATTTGGAGGCAACTTTACTTCAACAACGAGAGAAAAGAAGTCAACGAAATAACCAAAAAGAAAAAAAGCTTTATCAAAAGGGGGAATGAGGTCTTTCAAGGCGGACGTGCACCTGATGTGTCCGTGCACGTCTGCTATCACGCGTCTTCACCTGATTCTACTTCCTGATGTTGTGACGTGATGCTTCAGCTGTGCAGGTGCTGCGTGGATCAGGGCGGGGCGGCGACTTAAAGCGGGCATATCGTGACAAACTCAGTCGTGTGCACACACATCTGGATGTCTGTCGTGCGTTCCAACACACACACTGTGAAATCAGACTTGTGCGAGCTGCCCAGGCAACAACCTGCCCAACCTGCAGTTCATCAAATGTCCACTGGAGGCTCCACAAGGAAACAACCTCCACAGACCCTCGTGTTAAAGCGAGGGACTTTACAGCCGGCGTAAACATTCAAAAAATGGTTTTGGTCTCTTTAGCTCATTCGTACTGTACGGGGCGGGGGGGGGGACCTTTATACAACTCGCATGTTTTAATCACGTTAAGGCTTAAAATGAGGTTCGGGGTGTGGAGGCTTTGAGTGACAGGTTCGCTGCAGGCGGGAGTTAGACGCTGGCGACGGCCAGAGCCTTCTTTAACGCCAGCTCTCAGCCAAATGCAGGAAGTGGAAGCGATGAGGTGATGACGAGCACTAAACGCTCTCATGCGTCGCACCCGGAGCAGCGGCCTCACACCTGAGCTCAGGTCAGGACCTCGTGTTACACGGAAGGTTCTCTTGAATCCCTCTCATCACGTTCCCCTCTCATTGTTAGGTTTGCTCTGCACTGACCACGCACGCACGGCCTCCCTGCACGCTCTCTCCCTCCCGAGGCTTCCTATTGGCTGCCGAACTCACTGCTCAAAATCAGGCCGTTGGAAATTTCCACCTGTTTTTGCGGCCGGCGAGGCTGCAGAGTCCACGGCAGGCTGAGGAGAGAGTGTGTGTGAGTGTGTGTGAGAGAGTGTGTTAATCCTGTTATTCTCTCTGCTATCACATGCAGTCAGGACACGGTGTGCAGCAGCTATTTCACTCAGGTCTGACATTCCAGGATTTAGCCCCCCCGCCCTCCCCGGTACCATCACCACACCCCATCAGATTCAGAGCACACACACACACACACACACACACCTCTTAATAATGGAATCTCTGCAGTTTGTCCCGCCTGTCGGGAATCAGAAACATTCCTGTCCAGCGTGCCCTCACACGGAGCTCCAGAGAGCTGCTGACCCTCGTCGTGTTCCTTAAGATCATTCATTCACTCTGACCTTCATTCTCTGCGTAAACGCTCCTCTCGCTCTCCGAGGAGGAGACGGACACACACACACACGCACGCACACACACGTTTGGTTGCGGATCTCTCCGAACAGCATTCAGCTCTTATAGTTCAGCCAAAGTCCGAATCAGAGAAAGCAGAGAAGCTGCCTCCATATTTTCCCAGTGCCTTCTCAAACCCAGAGCCACGTCCAGGCTAGTTCTATCGGCTAGTAACACACACACACACACACACACACACACACACACACACACACACACACACACACACACACACACACACACACACAGGAGAGACATAGATAATGGAAGCTGCGTCTACATCTGTGTTTGTAGGATTTAGTTCTTCGCTGGAAGAGAAGTAGAAATCCTTTCAGCTTGTTGCTGCAGTTTGAACACGGACGTCCTCGTGCTTCAGCGGCGACGCCGTGGAGTCGGAGGTTATGAGGTTATGAGGTTATGATGTAGATTTTAGCTAATTATTCTGAGGAGTTACAATCTTGGGCTTTTGTACTTTGTAAATGATCTGTGACATAGTTTGTAACATAAAAGAATCTGATGCCCGTCAGATTTGCGTACGCTGGACCTCAGCTGTGTCGCAGCTCCACACGATGTACCGACACGTCAGCTTCACAGTAACTGTTTGTACACACGACCCCCCCGTTAGGATTAGTGTGCCGTTTGGACGCGGGACGTTGCTCTCGTCTCCACCTCGACCTAGGTTTGCTTATCTTGTGGTGGTCTTCACACGCATATGCAATTTTTAATTAAGATGATGCCCATATCTTTGAAATACCAGATATTTATTTTATTATGATCATTGTCATTGTATAAGAACACAGTTAGCTTTTTAGTGGAGCGTTTTTAAGGTGTTTGAGAGTGGAGTCATGTAAAAGCCTAGTTTGTTATTGTGTACAGGTGGAGCCGCACGAGTCAGTTAGTGAGTCAGTTAGTGAGTCAGTTAGTGAGTCAATCAGTTAGTGAGTCAGTTAGTGAGTCAGTTAGTGAGTCATCAGTTAGTGAGTCAGTTAGTGAGTCAGTTAGTGAGTCAATCAGTTAGTGAGTCAATTAGTGAGTTAGTTAGTAATTGTCGTCGTCTTTGTGTTTGGCCAGAGTCTACCTCAGTGCATATGGAGGAATCAGTCTAAAGAGCCTAAATCATCCCGTCAGTCTCTCGATATCACATCATTTGAAATAATATCACTTTATCGTACATTACCAACACTGCTGATGAATTCCTTTGGTGTATTAAACCCTCCTCGTGTCCCGGGGGACTTGGTTTTAGAATGAAGGGATATTATACTTTCTTTAGCCCTCACACTTATTAAATGTGGAACATCAGTCGGTACCTTTATGGACAGTTTATCCTTTTCATTGTACATTTGATAAGATGAGTAACAGCGGGCTTCCCCCGGGCTTCCTGTTCCCCTTCACACACACAATCCTCTGGACTGCATGTCGTAGCGGCTCCACTGGGTTCTGGGGACGTGACGTTAGCGTGAGTAAAGAAAATGCTCTTCATGCATATCTGTGATCACCTTCCTGCAGCCGGGCTGACGCCCCTGCAGCCTCGTGCTTCTTTAGAAGCGCCTCCAGACTCCAGCTGCTGTCTGGCAGGACGCTCTTCTTCTTCTGTCAGTCAGCGTTCATCGCGTCTCCTCCGCTCGTTGTCGGTTTATTCGTCTGTTCTGATTTCTTTGTTTTGTATGTATATTTTTTCTACTGTGAATATCAAGAGATGACCTTTATTTTCTGTCAATGCCATGGATCGGGTCTGTTTTGGCTGATCAGGAAACTGACATCTGGGCTGGTTAAAGTTTTAAAGAGGAGACCCCCCCCCTCCCCCCTCTGCAAAGAAATATAAAAGCTGGACTGGGACAATCCTGTGTGCCATAAGAACTATTAACATGAAATCTAGATTGTACGTTTTCGTCTCAGGGAGGCGGCCTGATGCTCTGTGGTTGGAGGATAACGAGGACGAGGAGGAGCTACGTCTCGACCTTTTATCGACTCTGACAGCAGCAGATTCTCAGCGTCCTTGCAAAAAGCAAAATGGAGATGATAAGTCCAAGGACACGTTTTCAACAACAACAACCCAAACATCCTTTTTTCATAAATCTGAAATGTGGAATCCTCCCGACTCTGTGTGGCGTGGTGTGGACTGCCCTCTACTGGCTGGACGGGAGCATTGCAGGTCAGGGGTGGCGAAGCAAACAGGGCCCCCCGACCCATAGTGCCTTGCTCAGACTAACGGCCCACCTGACCCCTCCCACCCAGTCCACGCCCCTCAGAGCAGAAACCTGGCTCCACCAATCACTTACTGTTCTTTAGTTGCAGAGTTAAAAACCTTCTCGCTGTCATTTGAATTCTCCGACAGTTGAACGTGTGTCTCTGCTCCGCTTCGCTTTGTGCATGGAAAACATTATTATCTATTACCAGCGGATCATTTGATGCTTTACTGAGTTTGCTTCTCATCATCGGTCTGTTCTGACAGCAAAAGCCCCACGATTGGGGGGGTTTCCATTTGAAAAGCATTCAGTTGTTCGGTGATTAAAAAGGAAAATGATTGAACTGATTAATAAGCTCTTAACTGTAAATAGCAGCAGACCCCCCCCCCCCCCCCCCGGAAAGCGAAGCACTTGATTTTTAGGGAAGTTTGGGTTTGTTTTGTTGACCTCTGCTGACCTGAGCGGCGGGGGGGCAGAGCGTGCTGGTGACGCAGCGCAGGGTGAGAACAAAGCATTGTATGTATTATTGTTTTAAAGAAAGTAAAAAGTATTACATTTTAGAGATGTTGATTTCTATTTTTTTTAGCCAAAGTATGGAGGGCAAATACAATTACTTTTTCTGACTGTAAACTTTTACTACTCTTGTACATTATGAATTTAACATTGCTATCAATGTGTATATAACTTTTTTCTAAATTTAAAAAGATAGATTTTTTTTTGTTGATTTTTTTCACGACACGCAGACGAGAGCGAGTCGACGTGTTTCACAGTCTGAGGGCTGACGCTGCGTACGGGACGTGAGCAGTGAACCCTGCTCTTAATCCGATGCATGTTCTGAATGTCGTCATGCATTTCACCCCCCCCCCCTACACCCAGCCACGGCAGCATGTCACCCATAAAGCCTTTCTTGTGTCACCAACATGCCACCTATCACAGATTGTTGTTGTATGAAATTGTTTCTGACGTGTTTAGTTTGCAAATGTGTTTTGTTTTTCTTTTTGTATGTGAGAAACTGGAAAAGACCACTGCACATCCTTTTTGAAGAAGAGGAAACATGAGTGATACAATCCTGAATAAGCTAAAAGAAAACGAAAAATGAAAAAAAAATAGAGACGAAAGCGGGAAAACTTTACCGACGGTTTAACAACTAAAGCTGGAGGTGTTGTGGGAAGAGCTCGGCATTCTGGGAAACTCGCTTATCTTCTACGATTCAGGTGAGACGTTTGTTAGCGTCCAGTTAGCGTTAGCTTAACACAGAGAAGCAGCCCCTTTAACTCTCACCTGCAGCTCCTTTATTTCATTTGTAAAAACCAACATTTGATGTTTTTCTTGCTTTGGAGAAAAACTTTCCAACAGTTTCCAAAGTTACCTCGTGGTCCTGACAAAAGAAAGCGCCCCTTCAGCCAAGCTAAGCTAACCGCTAGCTGTAGCCTTTACATGTAACACACAGATATGAGTCTCATCTCCAGGGTTCCCGCGGGTCCTTCCCTCCTTGAAAGTTAGTGAATTTAAAGGTTCTTCTACTTAAATAAGTTTCTGATATATTAAACGAAGCTTCTAAATAAACTAAATCTAAATAAGTAACAAAGTTTCTCGAGGAATCGGTTCTAACTCGAGACTCTCAGTTAAAAAACGTAATTAACTTTGATCCGTGTCTCAAACCATTCTGTGTTGGGTGCTTGAATTTGAGGAAGTTGGGCCTGGAAAGTCCTTGAATGTGACGTTTCAGAGCGTTAGGGATCCCTGCGTCTACCTGCCACCAACTGAAGAAGCAAATTTCCCAAAATGCCAAGCTGTTCCCTTTCTAAGGAGGCTCGGCATACAAGTGAAACCCCTTCAGCTATGAATGATTAAGTACTGTCTGTCAGTCGTGTGATGATGATGTTCATATTTGTGTTTTTGATTAGGGAGAGAGACGCCATTGTTTTAAGATGAGGCGGCGTCGCAGGTGTGGCGACGCCGTTTGTTGGATGACAAATCTGAGGAAAAATCCTCTTGTCAGTCCAGTGGTCTGCTCCAGTTTACACGCCAACACCTTCTATTTATCTGTCCTGTTCCCCGTGCGTCGTCTGAATCGACGGAGTTGTGTCCGTGTCGTCCTCTGTTGAAGTCTTCACCTTTCTGTCTCCTCTCTGTGTCCTTCAAGTCCTTCTCTCCTCAGTGCACATAGGTGGTCCCCAGAATGCTGTGTGTAGTCTTGCAGGATACCTCTTTATTAATGTCATTCATTGCCGATGAATATGCTGATGTATTAATTTTCGTGATATGTTGTGTATACATTATGTTGAGACATCGGTGCGTATGCAGACAGCAGGTGTATATGTGTGTATGTACAGTAAAACCCCCGCAACCCACAGAGATCGCTTCATCCCTCACACTGGATCCAAATGTGCCATTATCTTTATGTATCACATATATCAACACACACACACACACACACACACACACACACACACACACAGAAATACATGCATATTGTACAGGATCAAAAATGTGCCATGACTAAATGAACGCTTGACAATTTATTTTTTCTATGTTTTCAAAGGAGAGCCAAGTAGTGACATGTACAGAAAATGTTGCAATGATATGAAAATAAAAATCTTGCTGTGTGTAAATTATTCAACAATTAACTGTTTATATTAAAATTATGAATAAAATTATTGGAGAATACGTGTGTTCTCGCGCTTCTTGTGTTTGGAAATGATGACTTTTAGGCAGATTTAGCAGATAAAACTAAGAATAGTTGTTTTTAATTGACTGATGGAGACTAAAGATGCTGCTGGAAGCTTCACTCATTTATTTTAGAATGAAACGAAGCACAAGGTTACGGTAGGTTGAGGTACTAGTTGTGTTTTATGTACCACAAGCACAATATTTTATGTATAAGATTTTAAAATGACCTTATGAATATGACACATACATAACACTGCCCACCGGTGTTGTATAGGTGTACATTATAATGCATCTGGTGTAATAACACAAACAATATATATATTATACTTTAATTACATTTGACTTCAGTAATGGAGTATATTTGAATCGGGGGGGTAAAGCCCTGAATACTTCCGTCCCACACTTTGTTGTTTATGATTCATGTGCTGTTTGTTCACTCATTCATAATGATCAGGTCACATGACCTTCGTGCTCAAAGACGGAACGTTTCTTCTTCACGCTCATGATTTTCCTTCGTCCAAAGCGACTTCCTGTCGTTTTAATTGCCTTCAGATTGAAATGTTTCTATATATTTGTGTATTTATTGCAGGACCTCTTTGCATTTTTAAATCGTACCACACCTCGTGCATTGAACCCATCAGGCCCGGCAGCCACTTCACGTGAGCGTCTGACTCGTGTGCGTTGGTTCTCACTACAGGAAGATGTGACAGTGAAAGATGGCGAGTAGTGCTGCAGCGTGCAGAGAGAGGCTGCAACCACTGCACACACAAGTTCTTCCTAACCCAGTTTCTCAGCGCTGTGCAGGAGCTCTGACAAACTGTACGGCTGCAACGATGCAACACAAGAGATACTAAATGGTGTGTGTGTGTGTGTGTGTGTGTGTGTGCACTGAGTTTAGTTGAATCTGTGAGGTCGGAACAAAGGTGTATTGTGAATCCGTCCCTTATTGTACGTGAGCTGCCATCGAGTGCACATTTTAAAGTGAAACTGTACATGTGGGCCACTCAGCAGCACACAGAGAAAAAGAGGAAGCAGGGTTGAGATCCTGCGGCCGGCTGCTGGCTCTCTGCAGTCAGTGTGAGGACGACGCTCACACAGGCAGACCTGAAGGACACTAAACCATCTCTTCTCCCCTGATCTGCTGGCTTCACAGGACTCACACCATCTGCTACCTCTCATCAAATGTAAGTAGAGTTATTGTTGCCTCCTTCTTCCTTCCCATTGTCTGCTTGCATTGTTTGAAGTGTGAGGGATTCAGTCCATGTCTCTGTGCCAGTGTTCTGCCGCCTCTGTGGGAAAGTAAGAAGACTTGATGTGCAGTGAGCTGAACATGACGCTCATCCGTAGTTACACTTGCGCAAATTAAGAAGCACAACGGTTGCAACAATTGTGAGTGTGTGTGTAGAAGCCTTCAGAGATCCTCTCTTCTGCACGAGGATCATTCCCCTTCACACTTTCTCTTTTAGCTTTGAAGCACCTCATTTGCTTCTTTGCTTCTTTGCATGAATGTGGTGGTTTGTGTCAGTGACTCAGACACAAAACCCTCCATGTGTCATTGTTCTATACTTTCATTGTGTGTACTTCCTTCTCTTTTTCTGTTTCTCTCCTGTTTGGCAACTCTGCTCTGTAACTGCTGTTTTAGGCGTTTCTCTCATTTCAGATCTTTGACTGAACTTCCTCTCTGCTCTCTCCTGTCCCCCCCAAACCCCCACTCTGTTCTGTCTGTTGTCATCAAAGGTGTTGACTCGAGTCACAAATGTAAAGACTTTAAACTGGACTTGGACTTTAACACCAGTCACTTCACTTCTCTTCACTTTGAGCCTTTTGACACCTTCTCCAGAACCCAAAGATTAAAAAGTATGTTTTTAAAGAAACGTGCCACAAAATCAATTCTCTCCCTGAATCAACCGACGTTAACGCTCTTCATCTCCAGCAAGTCGACACTCAATTCCTCAGATCCACTTTGTTTGAACCGACAGCGTCCGATCCAGCGCAGGAGAGAACTTGAGTCTGGACTTGTGAGCGAACACTCGGTCCCACCTCTCATCACTTTATGAATATCTGCGGTGAAGATGTGCTTTAACTTTTAGAAACCAGCCGATGTGTTCACGGGAACTTGTATAAGGTCTTAAAGTGAAACCGAAAGCTTAGATCTTGTTGTGCAGTAACTCTACTGTTACATTGTTATATAAAGAATTACAAAATAAAAACACTTTTCCCACTGTCACCTCTTCTGTTGCTTTCCTGCTCTTGTTCTGTCTCCAGTGGAGGCGTGCAGGAGGTAATCCCCAACCAGCAGCTCCTCATTCCTCCCCTTGGACTCTCTCTGTCTCTCTCCCTCCTCTCCCTCCTCTCCCCCCCCTCCCGCCCCTCTCCTCCTCTCACTGGGTGCCACAGCTCCAGTGTGAGCGAGCTCCAGTTCCCGCTGGCCTCCCCACTGCGCTGCTCATATGGCGGACTCTCCTCTTAACAACTCCTGGCCCTCCTTCTCCAAACTGTGGATGAAGAGATGGTCCTTCAAGAGAGGTACAGGCTTCACATCCAGATTACACTTCAGGGGTTTCAGGTTTGTGGGAACATTGAGTGGGTTAAAGAGACGAGCGGCTCGTGGACTGGAGCTCAGGACGATGTGTCGGCTGTTGTTTAACTTTATAACCTGATTTGGGGCTTGTGGTGAGTGACAGTAGCTGTGTATGAGATGGGAGGTTTCTGCAAAGGCCAGTGAGTCATTTCTAAACTGAGTGCGTTGTATAAGGTGTGAGAACGCACACATGCATCTATACTTGAGAAGAGACCTTTGATTATTTATTGGAAAATGATGATTTTGTGTGGTGATACTGACCGGCTGCCACTGTAGAGCTTAAATCCAGGCTTTTTTACAGGATGTTTGGTGCAGCAAAGTAAATCTTTCTACTCACTACAGAGGCAACAACTCTGTTCTTCCTTCTCTATAACACGCAGAACTGCAATGATTCTATGCTGTCCGTCCCCATGCTGTTATCTTCAGTGCTATATTATTTCAGACATGAAGAAGCCGTGTAGGACGCTTCAGCCGGGGCGTCTGCGTAGCTCGGCGCTTTGAAACTGTAGTCGGACAAATTTCTGATCAAAGAGGATCTGTGAGATGACAGTTGTTTTGATGTGTGCTTCAACCTCAGATCTAACAGCCTCTGTGTTCTGTTTCCACACACACACACACACACACACACACACACACACACACACACGGTCACCGTGACCTTAATCCAAACACTTTTATTTGAACAATATATTTTTGTTAGATGAGTTACAATTGTGATTTTTATTTAGTCATCTGTGGTTTCTGGAGCTGGGTAATATATGGGCTCTGTGTGTGTGTGTGTGTGTGTGTGTGTGTGTGTGTGTGTGTGTGTGTGTGTGTGTGTGTGTGTGTGTGTGTGTGTGTGTGTGTGTGTGTGTGTGTGTCAGAAAGACCTTAACGATACATAAAAAGATGTTTATTCCACTTTTGTCTCTGTTGAAAACACATTTTCTAAATCCGTGTGCTTCGTCAGACCTCCTCACGTACGTTCATCAGGTGACGCTCGAGTTCCTCTTGTGATCGTCGTGCAGCTTTGTGTAACGTGTGTACAGTAAGCTCTGTGGTGACATGTGCCCTCATTTCCTTTTGGTTGCATTTGCTCAAATGTCTTCCTTTTCACACACAAACAGGGTAGCATACATACATACACACACCCACACACACACACACACACACACACACACACCTGTCATTTACATTTTTCATATAGAATACGGTAGCCTATTTATATAGATTTGTGGTATGTATTTTTGCTTTAAACCTATGTTATATGTGTTGGTGAGTTGTGTACTTGCATTATCCCAAATGTTTCCAACAATTTAAAAACTATAGAAATCTGTGAATTTAATCCAAGTGACTGTCCGTCTCATGTAATGGTGAACCCATACTTACATACAGTGCCATAAATACACGTTTAATACAGTTTTAATCCACATTTTTCCAATTAAACTTTTTAGATCTTGGTTGTTTTCAGCATGCTTTTAGTCATCGGACGTCTGGATCTTAGATATAATAGAAAAAAGGCTGAGCAGCAGACGTTAGCCTTTAGCTTGTAGCTCTTCCGCCCAGTGTCCACCGGAAAAACAGCTACTTTTAAAGTTAAACCACTTTATTCTGTGTTTTTAACGGTTTTAATCAGCCGGTCTGTTGGCTTCTGAGAGGATGAGTTCTCTGTGGATAATTCGGCTCTTGCTAAAAACTTATTGAACAACGAACAATAAAGGAAAACTAACCGGAAGGAGCTCCATCTTTTGTTCTTGTTTTGATTGAGAGACCCCTAGTGGCACAAAAGGACATGTTGCGCGTTTAAAGTCGTTTGTTGGAATCGCTGTTTAGTCATTTTGAGTTAAGTCACATACATTCAGTAAAACAGTTGATTTATTGTAAACATCTTCACTTATTCAGCCCCAAACTTTACAGGACTTTACAATCTGTGACCTTTTGATTGGAATAAGAAACGAGTAAACAGAAGTTACAGTTATGAAGTTAATGAACTGTGTAGAAAAGAGGAACAATGTTAAACAGATAAATAAAAGTAATATAAAGTACATGCAGTATGATATTAAGTGCAAGTGTAATGATTTTAAGAGTTTTAGTTGAGGTGTTAATGTAATTTGGTGATTTATTAGTTTGTATTAGTCATTCGTTTTATTTCCAGACCACCCTTTGTTATGTGGAGCCAAACAGCTGACTGCGACAGTGCCAAAACAGTTATGGAGACACACACACACACACACACACCTGAGCATGCACACACACACAGACACAGACACACACACACTAATGTTTCATCCTTGTGTGATGTATTAGCAGATATAAGAGGCCAACCATAAAAGGCCACAGCAGCACGAGGAGACAGCATCACTGCAGAGTCCGAGAGTTTACACTTAACACGAGAGGGATTTGAACGCAAACAAATTCTCCCTCCAGCAGGGACACTGCCACAGCCTCGGGGGTGATTTAGGAATATAGAGAATAGATCTACCATGTGTCTGTCTGTGTGTTTATATGAGCGCATCTCTGGCGGCCGCGCTGCAGAGGGGAAAGGATGCTGCTGCTGGTATATCATGATGCACAACACCACCGAGGATCCCGTAAAGAAGCACACATATGAAGAGGAAAGAGTTCCATCCAAAGGTCTTGGTAATAAATAAACAATGCTGATGCCTTCTGGAGGTCAGAGATGACCTTCTGAGCGTCCATATAACTCACAGTGGTGACTAGAGTATATGCATATGGCTATAATCCAATGTGCTGTACGTAGCATAATGGATTATATGATATGTTTTCTGCTTTTAAAGATGCTGCTGTTTATATTTTTATATTAACACCGTATAACATCCCTTTGTGTAATGTGAAAAAGATTACTGCGCATTTTTAATCAAGTTTAGACGATGTGCTTCAAAATAAATAACAAAACAAAAATATATAAATTAAGAAGGTATTTTTATTATTTTCATTATTATTATTATTATTAATAATAATAATAATAATAATAATAATAATACTGATATTTGTTTTTAATGATAATGAGTTTATTATATCAAAGCTAGAAAATACCTCAAATTATATACCATTGGTTTTGCCTTTCAAATATTGTTAAAGGGACATTCTGCGAAACAAAATATGTTATTACATAATATATATTTTTCCCTGTTTGATAAGTTTATTTACCTTTCCTTGTGCGTTCTGGCTTCATACTGTATATTTACACACAATACTGACTCTAGAATAAAAGTTGTAACAATTGTAGCATTTTCTAGTGTTGAGTCTCACGGCTCTCATCGGCCTTGTTTCCAGCAGCAGCTGTTTTAGCTAACTATGAGACGTAGTTACCGACTCTCTGCTGAACAGAGTGGAGCTTTTAGTAGCTCGACATCAACAATATGTCTCTCAGGAGTTGGTGAAGAGCAAACCAGAGCTGAAAGAAGAGTCACATTTGTGAGGACGGAGACACAACTGAAGCTAATGTTGCTCCATTTCTGCAGACGTGCAAACAAAAGAGAAACTTAAAACCTTGTAATGCTTTCTTAATCTTTTAGTGATACTCCGAGCATGATTCAATTTCTGTTTTATCGTCCAGAGCAGCATCTCTTTCACCGTTACTGAAATCACAGCTGCAACATGACATGTGTAGCATTAGCATTAGCATGTAGCATTAGTGGCAGCAGAATGCCTGTTTACACTGTTGGTGGTGAATCCGTAAGTTATCCTTCACAGGGGAACAGAAAAAACTAAATCTGTTCAGGCAGAGTTGAGTCAGGCTGGAGCGGGCTGAGGCTGAGGCTCGGGTTCACAGGAGGCGTCCCGCGTGAAATCAGTCTTATGTAACCTGTCAAAGCTGTGGCTCTCCCTCCTCAGATGGGCATGGCGTGACTGAAACCCTAACATGACTCACTCAGACGCCTCAACACACTCTTCACACACCACAAGACATTTTGTCATTAATCAAATTTAGTTAGTCATTAGTCAAATGAAATGAATCTTTACAATTACACTTTTCTACCTCAAATATGTGATCCCAAGATCCACATAGTCCCCTGTGCTTTACACTCCATAAAGCATCTACTTACTAGTGTATCACATTACAAGCTCAGTGAGGGAAGGATCTTCAGCTCTCCACCACTGACTGATGCTCGCCGAGCAGTCTGCAGGGACGACAGTGGTTTGTGGCATCATGTGAATCCAGGAATCTGTTTATGCAATGGAAATATAAAGAAGCTCGCCGTGCGAGGATGAAGCAAGAGCCTGTGACCAAACTGTCTTCCATCTTACACGAAATCTCTTTTTCTCCTTTTCTCAGGGAATGTTTCTAACTCACATGTAATGTCTTTCAGCTTCAGAGTGTAAGCCAGGCATTCAGCCCTGTGAGGCTCCCAGTGTGCAGCTCAGTGTCCAGCCTCAGGCTCCCAGCGGGACGGGATCCTCCGCCTCACCGGCCCCCGCCTCCGTTGCTGAGGACGTCTTCATCAGTTGCACCAATAAAGAGCAGGTGAAGCTCTTTATTCTTTTCTTACATTCTGAGCCAAGACTAGAATAACTCAACGTCCAGGGCACAAGATTAGCACCATGTAAGTGGGTAGTACCATCTCTCAGCAGCCCCAAAACAGGTCGAATTGTATATATATATATATATATATATATATATATATATATATATATATATATATATATATATATATATATATATATATATATATTTATATATATATACTAAAATTCATCAAGACTTTTCTCCGTTTCAGGATTCTTCGTTCACCGTGGAGGCATGTGAAAAATGATATTAATTGATAAACAAATAATCATTTTAGGGGTGAAGTATCCCTTTAAACATTCAACCTAACGTTCTCTTATCATGAATATATTATATTCATGGAATCTTATGGAAATATCTGTTATGTTGTACACTTCTGTATCTCCTAACAGGAATGTATTTATTTATATTTTAACATTTATATCTCTGTAATGGAGCTGTAGTGTGTGTGTGTGTGTGTGTGTGTGTGTGTGTGTGTGTGCGTGTGTGTGTGTGTGTGTGTGTGTTTGCTAAATGTAATTTGTTAGTATAGTAGTGTTTATACCAGTATCCTGGTGTGCGACAGACTTTTGATTTCTTTTGGTTTACGTTGACCTTGTTAGCATGTTAGCAGGGTTAGCATGTTAGCACAAAGCTAAGTACGGCCTCACAGAGCTGCTAGCACGGCTGTAGACTTACTTAAATAACTTGAACCTTTGTCTCCTGTCTTTACATCTTCCCTGGCTCCATCCTACACCTGCTGAGTTGCAGGATGCTTGTTCAGAGGTCAGCGACTACGACTGCCCCTGCGTGGAGGTGAGCAGCAGCGTGGAGGACCTGGGCCTCAGCTCTTCTCTCAAAGACTCGGAGTACTATAAAGACCTGCAGGGAGGGATACTGACCTCGCAGTCTGCTGCTGCATCCACAGTGACCGCAGTCCCAGAGAGCAACACGCTGACTGACGGCCTGCAGGTGTCCCTGCACACAGAGAGCCCTGCACGCACTTATTTGAGCACACACACCCCTCTGGTCAATGCACCATCTTCCCCTTACTCTACACACCCTGCAGAGGAGCTTCATCAGAACTTTGTGGTCACTCAGCTGAGTCCCAAGCTGCTGCCCGGCTGCGTGATTGACGGCGATGGCTCCTCCGCAGTAGGGCTCAGCCTGACCATTAATCTGAATGGACTGTTGGGATCCATGGAGACGACAAAAGGAACAACAGGATCAGAGGAAGTGAAGGAGCAGCTCACTATGGATGTAGACGGAGAGCCCGACCTGGACAGCTTTCCAATTCTGGTCCGATCCATGTCGACGTCTCGGAGGCACAGCTGGGCGGTCCCTGTGTCCCCCATCGACCTGGGGAGGAGGTAAGGTGGAAGTCTCGTGAGCGAAGTCGTGATATGATAATCTCAAACTGCTTCTTAGGAAATGAACAAGTTGTCAAAGTTCACGTTATGCGAAATTATAACAAAATATAAAACAGAAGCGTCACATGCCAAACATTTAAAGGGGGGGGGGGGGGGTCTGATCAAAGGAGATCAATTACAGTAGAAACATAAAAAGTAATAAAAGTTCCTTTTTATGGCACAAATTGTACTTTATGGTTTCAGTACACAACTACACACATGGTACACACTTCAACCACTCCTGCAGACTTTAACAAGTGTAGTTACATGTCGCTCACTATAGACCTTTTTACCTGAAGTGAGATTCAACATTGTCACTTTCAAAAACAACAAGAGCAAAAATAAAACAGCGGCTGAGCTCGTCAGCTGCGTTCAGTGTTTGTGGTGAGTTCTTGTTCTTTCTCAGCTCCTTAAATAATGCAGTCGCGGCTCGAATGTGAGCGATGCACCAAAACACCTGATGGAAAACAAGAATACACTCAGGTCACAGAGTCTCCTGCTGAAAACTGTGTGTGTGTGTGTGTGTGTGTGTGTGTGTGTGTGTGTGTGTGTGTGTGTGTAGACTGAGTCTGGATACCATGGCGATGGACAGCGATGGAGACAGAGAGGATGACGAGGAGGGACAGAAAGGTCTCTTCCAGTCCACGCAGCAGCAGAGCCACAGCTGCACAGCGTGTCCTGCAGAGACACACGGCTGCAGGCTGAGCGTCATGTGTCCCACAGCGGGGGTCACTCACATGGTAATAAAGCAACGTGACACATTATACAGATTATTGTCAGCAAATCATGTCTCTTGCTTTCTACTGAAGACATGAACCTTTAAAACATTTCATTTCTTAAATGACTTTCATTGGACAAAAGTAACTTTGTTGCTCGTACAGGAGTCAGTGGAGCTTTTGTTGGATTATCTTGAGCTGTGGATTAATATTAACACATTTGGTGCAACTCATTGACATCGTTTGCTCTGAAATGTCAATTATTCCTGTTAAAATGTTACTTTTTAGACAATGTTTAACCTCTTAAGGGTGGGGGAGTTTACCCAAAGTAAATTAAAAGCTGCTCTTCAACCATCTGCACCCGCTGCATGATTCTGGTCTCATTCAGAAGATAACTCTTATTGTTGTTGCACAACAGAGAAGAATCCCTCCAGGTGCTTCTTCTCTGAGTAACAGTGGTCTGAATATAGTGGATTCACACTCCGCCTGAAGGTTGTTGTTGAAAGATGTCTGAAGATGGTTCAGCTGGTAAGAGCTGGAACACACAACAACAACATAGAACCAGCTGTTACCAAGTTCACCTTCAAATGTCCGAGCAGAGGGATGAAGACTTCACTTATCACACAGGTTGTTCTGAGAGCAACACCAGGCGTTCACCAGCTGTGCATCTGGAGATATTATCATATTTATTCATAAAAAGGCCATAAATAACTCTTATATACCCGATTACCCCCGCCCGCAGTAATGACACAAAGTAAGGGAAGTACAAACACATTCTTTGTAATATTTTTGTGTTTCTTTTGTATTTTGTATTTTGATTATAATAAATACAATTATTAAAAAATAAATAACATTTGTTGGAAGAACACCCACTGATGACGTGTGTGTTTATTCTCCGATGCTTCCAGGCCGGCCGTGTGCCCGGCAGACACCTGTACTCCCGCTCAGAGATCCTCGCCACAGACGAATGTTCCCGTGCTGCACACATCTCTCGTGTTGTGCAGACGTCCAAACAGGCGGCGAGGGCAGCAGGAGGTGGGCTCAGCGTCGGACATGTTGCTTTGTGGGAGCTGTTCTCATGTTTGACCTTTTGTCTCTTTGCTCTCCTGCAGCAGAGGAGTTCGACCCTGAAGAACATTTACACTCGACTGAAGGACAGAGCCACATGTGAGTGTGCACAGCGACTACATCTGCAGCTTGAGTTGGGCTACACCCCCCCCCAATATACTTCCTTTCCAGAGGATGCTTCAGTGTGAACGAAGAGACTCCTCTGGTTTGATTCACAGGAGACATCTGTTGATCACTTGTGTCCTGTAAATGAAACCTGCAGCTCGTTCACATTCTGTTCTGTGGGTGTAAACTGTTATAGTCTCCCACATACAGGGGGGCTTCCCCCATCCCTCCTGACATCTCTGCTCCATGTCATATGTCTGCAACCTCCTCCTCCCACAGTCCTCTCTACCAGCTCCTTAGATGGCCCCTTAGTGTGTGTGTGTGTGTGTGTGTGTGTGTGTGTGTGTGTGTGTGTGTGTGTGTGTGTGTATAGTATATGTGTGCTTGTGTGGATGCAGCAAACGAGGCAGGATTCTTCTTTAAATCACAATATGACACCCAGCTCCCAGCAGTCTCGTCCTCTCCTCTCCTCCTTTCCTCTCCTCCTCTCCTCTCCTCTCCTCTCCTCTCCTCTCCTCTCGTCCTCTCCTCTCATCTCCTCCTCTCCTTCTCTCCTCCTTTCCTCTCCTCCTCTCCTCTCCTCTCCTCTCCTTCTCTCCTCCTTTCCTCTCGTCCTCTCCTCTCCTCCTTTCCTCTCCTCCTCTCCTCTCATCTCCTCTCCTTTCCTCTCGTCCTCTCCTCTCCTCTCCTCCTCTCCTCTCCTCCTCTCCTTTCCTCTCCTCATCTCCTTTCCTCCTTTCCTCTCGTCCTCTCCTCTCCTCCTCTCCTTCCTCTCCTCCTCTCCTCCTCTCCTCTCCTCTCCTCCTCTCCTTCCTCTCCTCCTCTCCTTTCCTCTCCTCCTCTCCTCTCGTCCTCTCCTCTCCTCCTCTCCTCCTCTCCTCCTCTCCTTTCCTCTCCTCCTCTCTCCTCTCCTCTCCTCTCCTCTCCTCTCCTTTCCTCTCCTCCTCTCCTTTCCTCCTTTCCTCTCGTCCTCTCCTCTCCTCCTCTCCTTCCTCTCCTCCTCTCCTCCTCTCCTCTCCTCTCCTCCTCTCCTTCCTCTCCTCCTCTCCTCTCGTCCTCTCCTCTCCTCCTCTCCTCCTCTCCTCCTCTCCTCCTTTCCTCTCCTCCTCTCCTCTTTCCCTCTCCTCTCCTCCTCTCTCCCTTCTCTCCTCTCCTCTCCTCTCCTCCTCTCCTCTTTCCCTCTCCTCTCCCCTCTCCTTCTCTCCTCCTCTCCTCTCCTCCTCTCCTCTCCCCCCCTCCCCTCTCCTCTCCCCCCCTCCCCTCTCCTCTCCTCCTCTCCTCTTTCCCTCTCCTCTCCTCCTCTCTCCTTCTCTCCTCCTCTCTCCTCTCCTCCTCTCCCTCTCCCCCCCTCCCCTCTCCTCTCCTCCTCTCTCCTTCTCTCCTCCTCTCCTCTCCTCCTCTCCTCTTTCCCTCTCCCCCCCCTCCCCTCTCCTCTCCTCCTCTCCTCTCCTCTCCTCCTCTCCTCTTTCCCTCTCCTCCTCTCTCCTTCTCTCCCCCCCTCCCCCCCTCCCCTCTCCTCTCACAGCCTCCACTCAGCCTCAGTGTCTTGTTTGTCTTAGGCTGATGGTACAGAAAGTTCTGCAGGAGCTGAAGCTGTACCACGGGTGAGTAAACAGAAGAGGGAGGATTGCTTTCTCTCCAGAGCAGCAGCAGAGCTAGGGGGAGCACTGCACTGTGTGTGTATGTGTGTGTGTGTGTGTGTGTGTGTGTGTGTGTGTGTGTGTGTGTGTGTGCGTGTGTGTGTGTGTGTGTGTGTGTACATGTGCATGCATGTTTTTTGGCATGTGTGTTTGCATCGACACAGTATGCCATCCTCCCTGAAACTACAGTTTGTTTGTTTTCTTTCACAAAATCATTAGTTGTCGTTCGGCTCACCTGAAATGAAATCCAGCTGACTGACTGAAACACATCATTTAAAAGTGCACCGCTGGCTGAAGCGTGTTACACTCAGAGAGTCTATTCCCGTGCACTGCTTCCATCGTCTCCTATTGTTATTCATGGTTAATATTCTGGTCGTTTCTCTCCACGCTGAAACCTTCTTATTGTCCTCCGCAGAGCGAAGCAGAGCAACAACAGGTCCGACAGCAAAGTTTCAGGAACTGTCACCTGGTACGAGTTCCTCTCTAATGAGTGAGTACTGTCCTCATCACCGTCACCGTATCATTTATGGAAGTTTTGGATGACAATACAAAAGTATACGGTCAAAACCAAAAGGGTTAAAACATTGAAGGGGACGTATCAATAAAGAAACGTTGTATATTTGGGTATCTGGAGTGTGTACCGACCTACAAACTGGAATAAGACGACAGTCACAAAACATGGGATTCGTGTGTCTCCCCTCCTCATGGCACATGCAGGATCATTAGAATAAACCGTCTCAGTATTCAGTATCTCAACTATCTTTGCAATTTTTCTCGCGACTGGACTTTTTCAAGATGGGGGCTGAAAGACACGGGTGCTGCGACTGCTTCAGTCGGAGGGTGAATGCAGGACAGACAAACAGTAGTAGAAACCAAAAACACAAGTAATGAACGTGAAGGTGTGTCCCTTTAAGTTTCGGTTCAGTGAAGCTGCTCTTGGTTCTTGCAAAGTCGTTTCTTTTCCTGGAAACAAACCAATAACATTTCTTATCACTGCAGCTATTAAACTAAATCAGCCGATGTGTCAATATATATATATATATATATTCTTATATATATATATATAGATATATATATATATATATATATATATATATATATATATTATATATATATATTCTTTATTATATATATATATATATATTCTTTATATATATATATATATATATTATAATATATATATATAGATATATATATATATATATATCTTTATATATATATTAGTATATAATATATATATATATATATATATATATTCTTAATATATATATATATATATATTATATATATATATATCTATATATATATTCTTTATATATATATATATATATATATATATTATTATATATATATATATATATATATTCTTTATATATATATATATATATATATTCTTTATATATATATATATATATATATATATAAATTGTAGGATAGATAGGATATATATAAATATTAAAAATATATATAAAAAATACATCTTGACTAAAGCTTTAAAAATATATATTTTTTATATATATATATATATATAAAGAATATATATAAAATATATATCTTGACTAAAGCTTTAAAAATATATTTTTGAAAGAGTTTCAAGATTAAATGAACAATATTCAATAAATGTTAATGTTTATCAAATGTGTGTACGAGATGACTCTATAAAAACATGGAGGTGTTCATGTTCTTCCTTCCTTGGTGTGTAGCTCATGCTCTGCTCCTTCGTCCAGACATGAAGAAGAGGAGGATCGTTCAGAGAAGGTGGAGAAGGGCACCAAGGTGAAGAGGACTCTCAGCTCTCTGAGGAACAGGGTGACGGGCTCCTTCAATAAAGATAAGGTAAACATGGTGCACGATGTCACGTTGAACCCACAGTGCGATATACCACGCGGCCCCAACTGCAAAGGAATATGTAATCTAGTTATCATTAAAAAGCCTTTAAGAGCTAAGAATTCTGTGCAGATAAATCCTGAGTGAAATAGTTCCCTGTGTGCAAGTCGAACACACAAGTCACTACTTACACCTGTTATATATCCTGCCTCTGACACGGTTATGCAATGTCGTACCCAGCAGTGCAGTGTGTGCCACAGTGAAGGAGAACACACACATTTGCATGTAAAAACCTCCCTGTGCTTTTTCTCGTTCCTCCGCAGGGTAAGAACCGAGAGAAAGAGCAGCAGAAAGAGAGGGGGAGGGAGAAGGAGCCCAAAGAGAAAGTGTGTGGCAGCAGAAGAAGTAACGAGCATTATCTGGTGCCGGGCGCCTTCTCCAGCTGTGCCACCTGCTCGCTGTGCAGCAAGACGCTGCAGAGAAAGCATGGCCTGCAGTGCATGAGTGAGTAACACCCACAGCAGCCAGGTGCTCACACACAAACCTTCCCCTATTTATACCCACAAGCATGCTCACCCCCCCCCCCACACACACACAGGAAACACTCAAATACTCTTTTTATTTCTAACTTGATGTTATTGTAATATACTTATTGACCTCTTTGTTATGCAACAGATTAAGGTTCCTAAAGCTTCAGGCTCGTCAAATTTAAACGTTTTTTTAAACGCCTTTCGGAATTTAATTCAAGCCCAACTTTACAATAATAAAGATTTAAGGAAAAAACGACATCAATTACTGTCGGTTAGGGACAAAAACATTAAAACATTCATAAGATCCTACCTCAGACTTTTAAGACTGTTTTTAAAGATTAATTTAAGACATTTTAATACAAATGAATGTTTTATTTTTAGATCAATGAATGACATTCAATGCCTTATTTTACAGCATTATATAGAGCAAGTTTTCACTTTGTCTCCACAACTGTGTCCTAAACCAGGAAGTGATCGTCACATTACACACCATTCATCACAATAAAGTGCTTTTATCACGCTACTGCAGAAAAGAAGATGGCGTTCCCTCTCTTCTAACAGCCTGCCCTCTCTGCACGCTCTCGTCACACTGCTGCTCCTGCTTTTGCACAACTCACTTGTGTGGATGTGTTATGTGATATATTAGCACCATCGCCTGACAGGTGTTTAGGTGAATCTACAGCACGCCTGGCTTTGTGTGTTGGGTTGCTTTGTCAGGTGTAACGTCACCTTTGTCATCCATTAATGGAGCACACATGAACAGGACATTTTACCAGCCGCTCCTTTTCTCTTTGATGGCACTCCCAAGCAGGTCAGCTGATAAGCCTGCGATACCGAATGAAAGGCACGTCAAGTGTGACAGTACTTTGAAATAGCAGCAATACCTTCATTATGAAATGTTTCTATTCAGCAAATAGAAACATATCTTGATCAAATGAGTTAATGTCAAATATATACGATTATATAGATTTGGAGTTCGCAAATACAGTCTACAGGCAACAGTCAAAGTACTCATGTACACATTTAAATGTGTTTTATAATATACATGATTTTAATATTACAGGTGCATTAACTTACAGAGCTCATTTTGACAGCTTTATTGTTTAATCTATAACAATGCATCATATTATATAAACTATACAAACATATTTT
The DNA here is from genome assembly GCF_900634415.1 of Cottoperca gobio. Taxonomy (NCBI): domain Eukaryota; kingdom Metazoa; phylum Chordata; class Actinopteri; order Perciformes; family Bovichtidae; genus Cottoperca; species Cottoperca gobio. The sequence continues at coordinate 27,376,420 of NC_041358.1, forward strand.
CTTACTTATTAGATAAGTGGAGTAAAAAGTACAACAACTGCATCCAAAATGCATAAATATAGCATAAAATACTTCTTTATTTTATATTAAAATTACAATTAAAGTGTTTATACTTGTATCACGTTATGTTAATGTGAGACTATCGATTTCCAACAGTGTGAAAATACATGCAACACTTTCTGTTTACATTCTTTATTTACTTAATTTGATTACTTAGAGAATCCTCAAAGCACTTTTAAAAACACTTTTTACTGATATAGATTCATTCCTTTGCTCAGATTACACACAAAGTAATGCTATAATGTGTAATATATATATTATATTATGTATATATCATGTGATAAATGGAAATGCACATCTCTCTGTTCTGATTGCATAAATAAGTCAACTTTTTTACTCAGATTTTATGCATATGCTGGTTTGTTCTTCATACTATAAGTTTTCCTAAAATTAGATTTTCAGTAGAGTTTTTTACAATAATGCAATATATTGAATTATAACGCTGCGTCGTGATACCTATCGTAATGCCAAAGACTTGTAAATAAACAGCCCTGCGCCCACGGGACACTCATGCCACACGTCTGCTGACTTTATTGTAATTCAGACTTCTCGTAAAGCCTGTGGTTTGTTTTCACATCAACAAACAAAGAAAAACAAAACAGACCTGTTCTCAATATTAGTGCCATTTCTTCTTCTTTGAACTGGACCATTTCCAGCAGTGCAGAGAGGAGCAGTGAGCCCTGCTGTGCTATCGCTTCATTACTTCATGGCTGTAACCTTAATATGTTCACTTCTGTGTGAGACAAAGACCTTAGGACATTTATGAATCCTGCAGTCTGGCATGAGGGCACATAATGTATGATTGCTTTTAATAGCGTGCTTATTAAACAAAGTTCTTCTGGCATATTACAACACTGATTCAGACCACACTGCTTCCTTCAGACATTAACCAGAAAGCAATAACACATCTTTCCCTCTGAGGCAATTCCCCATTCATCAAGCATGGCTGTTTGGAGTTATGAAGTTACAAATCCTACATGTTGACACCTTGTTGTGCACACACACACACACACACACACACACACACACACACACACACACACACACACACACACACACACACACACACACACACACACACACACACACACACAGAAAACAAGTGAGTGTCCCTTTAATTTGGACCCAGCCCTGTGGGGATTCAGCCTGTGGAATGCGTCGTTTGTATGCCAGAGATTGTTCCCAGTGAGTAGGACACAAAACTGGACAAAACCAAGAATGCGGAATACTTGTTGCTGTTGATCTCAATGGCCGTACTGGTTTATCTATCTTACGGGCAGGACACATGTGGTTTTGGAGGCAGCTGGTCCAGATAAACCCGGGTCTTGTCGGAACGGTAAGATGCAGCCGCTGCAGCGGGATCAGGTGGATAACTCCCGTTGTTTCGCTCAATGGGCTCTCCGGGCATCCTGGCCGCTAGCTAGGCAGCTATATGCTAATTATAGCCAACACACAGCTTCTTGCTTTTTATTCTGAGGGTTTTGTGCTACGTCGAGTTTGAGTCAGTGTGTTAACAAGGGAAGCCCACTTTTAAAGTTTATTTGATATTAAATGTATCACATACTGGCGCAAATTAAATCCCCTATTGAGCTAGCTAACTGTTAGCCATTTAATGCTAGCGCGTTAGCCTGCATACAACCGCTTCTATTTGAAAAACAAGGTTGGTTGAGTAAGAAGTTAGCTTGAATTAGCTTAAAGTCATAACAACAACACACCACACCGACTCAGTTTGCTTTAATATCTGAATGTTGCACAACTTCCCTTCAGTTTTACTTTATTTGGCTCTTTTAGGAGTTTGTCTTTGCTGCAGACTTTGCATGGAGCTCAACAGGTGATTGCTAGCTAACGTTAGCATCCGAGATAGCTTGTTATTTCAGCTGTTTAAATGTACTAGCCTGCTCATATGTTGACTTTAATATAAAGGAGAATTCAAAGGTGTGTACAGGTTATTCTATTGTACAGTTGGGTCGTGATCTGTCGAAGCTGTGTATACGTGTTTGTATTGTGGAGCCCCCCCCCCCCGGTGCAGTCGGCTCTCGGTCCCGGGCAGCTAACTGGCTCGCTGTTATGAAACTCCATAATCCTCAAAGTGTTAAATTATGTTGTTCTTGAGTGTCAAATTCTTGCTTTTTTCCTCTTCTACCTCCTATGTTCTGACTAAGCTTTCTCTCTGACTGGGTCACATGGTGCTAATTGTGCTTGGCAGGTCTGCCGGTGCAGAACAGCCCCCTCCACTGACTCTGGTCTCAGCCATCGCCCCCTGTTAGCACACCACTTCTCCATGCATCACTGCTTTGCCCTGCAGCATGCCTGACTCTCTGGGTGTCTGACTTTTACTAGCTTTATAGTCTGACTGCCTCCATGTCTCCTCTGAGTACCTCTCAGTAGATGAAATGTTATCTACTTCTCATGGTATCTTCTGTCCTGATTAAGTCAGGTGATGACTGTAAGTCCAATAAAGGGGGTTAATCAGCAGAGAAGTAAGTTTGAAAGTGTAAAATAATTGACAATATAAGACTCACTGCATGTATTTAGATCTAGATATAATTCTGTTGTGGCTTTCCCCAACTTCATTTTCTAGTATCTGTATGTTTTTGGTGTTTAATGTAATTGTCTGGGAGATAAATGTGACCGGCGGAGATGTTTTCACTACACTGAGCCCCAGCTCCTCCTGTTTAACTGGATGATGTCATGGGTTGGCTGGCTGCTTCAGGGTTTGCCCCCCAAGTGTTGATGGTTTTGTCCCCATTTCCTCGGAAGTAGCTTCTCACATACTGAGGAAGCAGGTGCTGTCAGTCTCTGGCTGCTCTGTCAAAAGACAGTCAACAGCTGTTGTGACCTCTTTTCCTCATTTGTGGTAGCAGGGGTTGTCTGCATAGGTAGGAGGCACACATGGTTTTAATATGGGTTTATTTTATACCAAGAATGGTGTGAGGAAACCACAGGAAGTATTAGCCTAACCTACATGTACTCCGTCAGTTTCACTTCTTTCACCGTCTAAAGTTACACTGTGAGAGATTAATGTTTGGCTTAGTAAGAAGAGCTGTTAAACTCCTCATACACTTACTGTGTGTACTTAATAATATCTAAAATCAGTATATAATCCCATAATACCTCAAATCAAAAACTATGGCTCAAAGAAAGCATTGCACACTTGCACAAGCTTACATGATTTGAAGCCTTTATTTTTAGACTAAGGCAGGATTGTTGCTTTTCCCGAACTGCAAAGGTTGTTTTATTTTATGTTTTAACATGCTACAAATCCTGTTGAGATAATAAACCAATTTATAGGGAGTTAATAATTAATACATGCATCCATGTTTGTGCATGCACAGGCAAAGTTTTGTTTGATAATGCTCCCAAACAAAGTGTGATTGTTTATTTCTTGCATTAATAAGTTGCTGTTTGGCTGCTCGTCTAACTTTGCTGATTGGTAGTTAAAGTCCTTGAACACCTGCAAGGAGAGTTTTACTGCACAATTCCAACACAACACAGCATTCAAGTTTCAATATTCTTACTCAACTAAATCTAAACCACGTTTTAGGAACTGGTCCGCAGTAATGTGAAGCACCATCCAATGCAAAACCATCCGCCTTGGAAACTGCAACTTCACAGTGTTGGGAGACAACATGATTGAGTGCCCTGTTGTGTGAGTTACTGTTTCCCTGGAAGGATCCACCCTTCGCTATCAGGCGCTGCTGATTCCACTCTCTTTTCCCCGTAAGATAACACGAGGCTCCACACTCTCCCCTCGGAGGTAGAGACGGGGGATTTCTAACTTAAAGTCTCTTTTCTGTTTGTTGACTTCTTTTGCACTTGTGAGCGAGGCCTTGTTTGCATTCCTAGTTCACGAGTCCCTGAACTGTGCGCCGTACACCACACGTGTAGTTCTTGTGTGATCGGCTTGTTACCGGTCAGCAGATGTTGGGTGTGGTGGTGGTTTCGAAGGGAATGGGGGGGGAGCTGCAAACCACAGTGCTGCTGACATGAGCGAGTGACATATCACGTTGCTCAAGAGTGACCGAGCCGGTGGACACTCGTCCCCATGAGGAAACACACCGCTGTGACTTCATACACTGGCCTGATGTCTGAGCTGCTCTTAGTTTTGGTATTGAGCGAGGTGGTCTGTAGCTGCAGCTAGTCATCGCTGATAAGCTCTGATATCAGTAAACAGAAAACAGAGTGTTCCTGCTTATCTTAGGATATTCTTTTACTTCCATTAAGCAGAAAGTCTTATGGTATAATCACTTCCACTGCACATTCCTTAGCAGAAATGTCTTGCATCTGTGTTCTTCAGTGATGACTTCCAGCGACGTTTCAATGACGAGGCTTTCTTTAATTCCATATATCTTCTAGCTCTTATCTTTTCCTGTGTTTTCCCAGCCTTGCACAGTCAGGCTGTTTGGACGTGGTTGAAGACGCACTACTGGCTTGAGAGACTTCATTAGACGTTGACGGCTTGTTGAGTTTTTAATCTGGAAGCAGAGAGACTGGGATTTAGCATATTTGTTGGAGCGAGGTGGAAAATGATTTCTGAGTCTGGCTGCTTGACTGCTGATGAGTTTGTTGGCTGACTGACTTCATATCCTTCATCTCAAGGTAAAAAACTAAGCTCAAAACTCTTGACGAGGACTCTTAGATCTGGAGCCATCATATCTGATAGGTGCTGTTTGTATCTGTGTACTGTGTTTAAGGAGAGCATGCTCTGTGTCTGCATTGGGATTCAACGGGCTGAGCAGTGCTGCTGGACCTGACTCAAAGTGGGACACAGCGCTGCTGGTGAGGATTATTCAGAAGCCAGTTTCTGTTTTCTTTTCCTTCATCTCAGCCAGCAATTGTTCATTTATTACCAGAGGGAGGGAGACGGGGGGTAAAAGGGTTGAGGCTGGATCTAAAGGTAAAAGGACGAGCGAGATTACACTCTCGGATATAAAGGACATTATACACGCTCCTATTTTGTATTCCTCCTCAGTTCCCTCGCACACACACGATTACCTGTCGCTGCTCGACGTCTTCACTGCCCAGGAAGGTTTGTGTCTCCGTTGTACCGACACACAGAGTCTAACAGTCGGCTGTACAGCAGCTGGTGGAAGCTGCTCCTGTTTAAACGGTTGTTCACAGGAGAGCTGCCTTTGTCAACAAGCGACGCAGCCACATTCATACGCTCACCACACCACCATCATGTTCACTTTGTTACTAAAGTAGCTGGTAGATGGGGCAATAAATCAATATTATATTGTGATATGAGACTAGATCTCGTCTTTAAATATTGTTAAATGTGTTTTCCTGGTTTTTCCCGAACTTACCAGACTGTTCTGTTATCGGTCATTATATCCAAGGTTTACACATTTTGTGAAAGCACCAATAGTTAACCCTACACTATCACAATCAAGGTATTTAGTCTCCATATCGCCCTACTGGTAAATAATGACAACATTAAGACCCTTTTCTGTCATAACATCTGACCAGTGAAGGATAAACACACAACAGACTTGGTATTGTCCAGTATTGAGTGACCCCCCCTTGGTGCGGTCCACTGAAGTGTGCTCACAACCCTGTTTCCACAGAGCAGCCTCTACGCAGAGAAGCCGCTCTTGTCTTCGTGTGTACGTGCATTACTCCCCCTCGTGCACATCTGTATATGTTTTGCATTGAAGGCCATGTGTTTCTGCTCTTCTTCCTGGCCGTGTTGGGATTACACTTTGCATAGTGATAACTTCATTTGTTTGGCCGGCTTGGTCCCGCAGTGAAGGCTTCTGTTGCTGACCGTAGACAGCTTGTAGTCCGGCTGGAGGACTGAAGGGTTTAGTGAAGAACGTGGAGGGGAGAACGTATTTACTTTGATTTGTATCTGTTCATCAGCAGGGACACAGTCAGTCGTGTAGACCTGACAGCAGCAGCTTTGTCTTCCATACAGGGAGACAAATGTACAAAAAGAGAACGTTATTAGTGAGATGGAGGGAGATCGTGACCTCTACAGCGTCTCTGTATGTTGTACGTGTACACAAACAGAAGCTGCTGCGCCAACATCAGGAGCCACAAGTGATTCTTTGATTGGATGAGAATACTTGAAAACAAATACTTGACTCTGGTTGTTGATCGCAGCAGCTGAAGAAGCTTTTGTTTCAGCACCATTGTCTTCATTGTCCACGCTGCCTTCAGGGACCGTCTATATTCAATCCAGAGGCCAGCCCTGTTGCCTCTGTGCACCGTCTCCTCTGTATCTAATGCAACACTGACTCTGTGCTCCTGTCCTGCTGTCTTCCAGATTGTGCTGTGAACGTTCACAAGAGCTGCAAGTCTCTGCTCGGGGAGTGCACCGGCAGCAGGAACAAGGTAAGCCCCTTCACGCCCCTCTGCCATCTATTATTCAGCATATAGACGAGGCGTAAACACATGCACATGGTCAGGCATTGGATCAGTAGCACAGACGCAGTATTGCTGCAACACCTGTATAAAGGTAACTTTTATTATTCGCTGAAACCGACGCATGACACAGATTACCTGTGAAACGATCCTCTGCCTCCTCCTGTGCTCATCGTGACCTTTGCGCCTGAATTAAATCGACCAATCAGAGCCGAGGAGTCTATAACGCAGCGTCAGTCACGGCTCGTCCGATCAAACTGTCAAACTCGGCAGCGCGGCTCAAAATATGAAGCAACATTCTGTGACTGCGTTTTCTATTTTTGCCTTAAATGTTTTCAGAAACAGTGTTTAAATTTAATGTTTAGCTGTAAAATAAGAACGTTTGTGACCAGTTTGAAGACAGTCGGGCCAAAACAGCAGCCGGAGCAGGACTCTTGTTTTAAACGGTAAACTGAAATGTTTCTGAAAACAGCTGGGTGAGATATAGATATAGATATAGACGACGCAGCCACAGATTATTGACTCATTGTTGATCAGAGCCTCAAACTTGGCCAAAGATCGGCTCTGATTGGTTGTTTTCCTTTTCCTGCACGTGACATCAGGTGCTTTCTCCACGTAGCCCATGCTTCATGCTTTATAGTTCCACTTTGAGGTGGAGCACATGAACCCTCTATGTAACAAGAACGCCTCCACATGTAGCTCCTGCAGCACAACACGGAAGCATAAATGCACTCTTGGCAGGAGGTTTGTGCGTTCATTCGGAGACGAGGCATTTAAGACATCTCGACTGAAGATTACGTGCCTCTGTCCGCTCTTATGAGTCTGCCTGAGATGGACTTTGCTTGTTAAGGACATCTGAGCAGTCTCGTCCTGTAAAGAACGTACAGTAAGAGCGTGCAATTGTTAGGCATTTTGTTTTCTGTCACTCAGCTGATGAAAGCTTGAGAGAATGACCCTGAAAGAAATGCTGCATTCTTGTTTCTTCTTTTCTCCACACAGAGAGATTCTCATCTGAGGACTGGCTCGTCTGGATCTCCTCATCTTGGTAAGTAGAACGTGCAGCCCCTCACCTGAGCCCCTCACCTGAGCCCCTCAACACACTGTCAATCAAAGTAGGAAGGTAGTTTAGAGAGTGTGTGTGTGTGTGTGTGTGTGTGTGTGTGTGTGTGTGTGTGTGTGTGTGTGTGTGTGTGTGTGTGTGTGTGTGTGTGTGTGTGTGTGTGTGTGTGTGTGAGAGAGACATTGAGCAGGTGTGTTGCATGTGATGAAAGCTGCAGAGACACGAGCAGCAGCTGCTTCACTTCCTGTGGCGGTTGTTATTCTCCTCTGAACAGCTGGAGTCCTCTCACACACACCTGAGTTCTCCTCTGGTCAATCAGCAGCAGTAACACCTGCTGAGATTGTGTCAGAGACTATTGAACCTCACCTTGGAGCTCCTCCTCGTGTGAGACGTTCACAGTGGAGCTGGCGGTTACCAAAGGCACTACCCAAACCCTTCCTCCGCCTCGTGGTGGAGTCTGTGCGGACGTGGTGACCGGATTCACCTGCCGATTCTTCCGATCCGCCTCGATCTCGGCAGAAAAGATTCTGGTGTCGACTCGGTCAGGAGTGAAACAAGCAGCCGGTCTCCTCTTCATCCTCTTCATCCTCTTCATCCTCTTCGTCCTCTTCGTCCTCCCTCTCCTCTTGTTTCCTTCTTTCACCTGTGTCTCGTTTTTCCTCCCCAGCGCTAAAGGACAGAGAGCGGGAGCACTCGGGCCTTGCCTCATCACAGGCCCTGGATGGCCACCCAAGTGTTCTCAGCACCCCAGGTATGACCATTAGTCCGTGGGGAACTCAGCCGACTGCCGCCCACGCCACCAGCTCCACCGCAGCCTCCAGCTTTGGCCACAACCTCCGTTACCACAACAGCTCAGGGTGAGTGTCTCATGTCACATGATGATGTCTGTAGTGCAGATGTTTACGGGACCTGCTGGATATTTTTAGAGGCTTTGATGCTAAAATGTTATTTTCTCTATGCCATCCAAAGATGTGTATTTTTAGTTTACATCAACTGTCGTTTCTAATACACCAGCCTTATGAAGCTAAGGGTTCGGTTGCATTGCTGAGAGAGAGAGAGAGAGAGAGAGATATGTCCGCCCTGTTACTGCACGTGTTGGCTCCTGCATGTATTCCCCACCAGCTCGTGGGACTAAGTTAGTGTCAGCATGTACGCTACCTTGGACCTGTGGTTGTCGTCCCTCAGATCCCTCCCCGGGGAGATGGATGAGACGGACGCTCTCCGCTCCAAACGCTGCAATGAAGACGCCATTTCCCTCGCTCCCTCCACCACCGAGTCCATCATCGTTGAGGGTGAGTTGACGGGATCGAACCGTTTCACTCTCTGCCGTCGCTGATCCTCAGAGCCCCGCGGCTGACAAACACTCATTTCACTGTTAGAAGTCTGTGACATGTTCTGTTGCAATTAGGACTTTTGTGGGAAAGTGAGTTGGGCTTTACTAACACAACGTATTGGTCGACTAATGTACTTGAAGGGAGGGAGGGTGGGCCGGGGGGGAGCCTTTAGGGAGATGGTGGGAACAGAGTCTTTATCGCAGCCTCTCAGTCCTCTGAGATGAGTGCACTGGCCTCAGCGCTCATAGTTTGTCTTAAGGGAGTTTTCTTGAACCGGGCACCCCCCCCCCCGTTTCATTAAGTTGTCATGTGTGGGAGACACAGACTGGCTCCTACAAGGAGCTGCTGCACCATCCTCGTCCTCCCTGCCGCCCTGTTTTCAGGTTTATTGTTTGATCAGACACCATGAAGGAGCTCCTTCATGTTGCTGAAGTAACTGCAGAGCGTCCCACTGACCCTGAATACAAGTAGTCGGGTTATTTAAGTTTGGGATTAACAGATTAAGTGTTTGTGTTGTTGAATCCGGATGACTTCGTCCTCATTGCCTCACTGTCTCCACGTCTCATACTCAGCAGCGGACGAGACGTCTGCAGAGGACTGTTCTTAAACTAGGAAACGAGATCTTTTCATTTTGTGGCATCAGTGATGACGAGAACGAGCTGCACAGTCCAGAGTTCCTCCAGAGGAGCTGCTCTGTGTCGGACCTCCACCTGAACATGGACCCCCCCCCCCCCCCCCACCAACATGCACGATGAAGCTGATGTGTTTCGCAGTGTTTGATGCCTCTGCTCCTCCTCAGATGCTCATTACGCAGCAGTGCGAGCTGATCTGGAGTCTGATGCTCAGGACCTGGAGGCAGAGTCCTGGAGTTTGGCAGTCGACCAGCAGTTTGTTAAGAAGCACTCTAAAGAAATGGTGAAGCGACAGGATGTGATCTACGGTGAGTCGTCACACCTGCAACCAAGATGAACGCCGGCTCATCAGGGCGACGCACTGACACGGGGAAATCCTCCTGTAACATTGATGACAGTTTAAGATGTTTTTATCCACATTGTTGCTGCAGAACGAGAGATGTCACCTTTCTTTATACCACGCGTTGCCTACATTACCCACAATGCAACTCCCATTGCATTACTCACCACATTAGATATTCACTTCACAATTATCGTTGCAAAAGGAATTCACGATTACCATATTATCGCGATATCGATACATTTAATAAAAATGGTAATCATTTCACGAGTCCGCCATTATGGAAGGTCTTGATGGCATTAAGCTGCGAGCCAGTCGCCTTGCAGAACGTAAACATGGTGCTTCATGTTGTTGTGCAGAGCTGATGCAGACGGAGATGCACCATGTGCGAACACTGAAGATAATGCTGCGCGTGTACGTCCGGGAGCTGAAGGAGAACCTCCAGATGGACTCGGGCAAGCTGGACTGTCTGTTCCCCCGTCTGGAGAACCTCCTGGAGCTTCACACACATTTCCTGTCTCGTCTCAAAGAGCGGCAGCGAGAAAACCTGGTTTCTCCCAACGAGAGGAACTACGCCATCGGCAGGGTGGCAGACCTTCTGATCACGCAGGTGGGGAGAACTTGCGTCAGATAATACACGGTACAAACTGGTACTGCAGAAACAACAGGAAGGTGTTCTTTGTTCTCAGTTCTCCGGCGAGGTTGGAGGGAGGATGAAGGACGGCTATGGAGATTTCTGCAGTCACCACACGGAGGCTTTGAACTACTACAAAGAGCAGCTGCAGAACAACAAGAAGTTCCAACACATCATACGGGTAACGTCAGCAGCTACGTGTTTTAAATCCACCGGCGGTCTGATAAACGTTGAATCTAAAGAATTCCTTTTCTCTTCCCAGAAAATCAACAACCTGTCGATCGTGCGGCGGTTGGGAGTGACGGAGTGTATTCTGCTGGTGACGCAGCGCATCACCAAGTACCCACTGCTGGTGGAGCGCCTGGCGCACAACTCTGAAGGTCCAGTAGTTCACACGCTTCTGCTAAACTAACCACAGAGAGGAATAACTTCACGTCCTTAGAGTTTCATGTATCTTTAAGGAATCTTTCCTCTCTGTCTTCAGCGGGGTCAGAGGAGCACGAGGAGCTGACTCGGGCGCTGGGTCTGATTAAAGACACCATCGCGCAGGTCGACACGCTGGTTAACGTCCACGAGAAGAACACTCGACTCCGAGACATACACAACAAGATGGAGCCGAAGGCGCTGGGGAAAATCAAAGATGACCGAGTGTTTCGCAGGGAGGACCTGGCGCAGGGCCGGAGACGGCTGCTGCACGAGGGCACGGTCAACTGGAAGGCTGCTTCTGGCAGACTCAAAGGTACGGCGTGACGCGATGAAGAGAAGACTGATCTGCTATCAAGTAGCCGACGTATTTATGTTGTTCTTCTTAAAAAACTAAAACAATAATCTGCATTCTGGTCCTATGCAAGGTTCTGGAATAAACTAACTCTCTGAATGTGTCTCATCGTCGACCTTCTGTCCAGCTTGTAATTCAATTGTGATGTTTGTCCGTCCAGATATTCTGGCAGGTGCTCCTGTCAGACGTGTTTCTGCTGCTGCAAGAGAAGGATCAGAGATATGTGTTTGCTACAGTGGTGAGTGATGTATCTCTCCCGTCAGCGTGACACTCAACATAAGAAACACCACCTGAAGGAGCAGTAACCAAACAGCACACGCTGCTGCCTCTTCCCTCCTTCTTATTGTTGTCCACTCAGGATAACAAGCCGTCAGTGATCTCCCTCCAGAAGCTGATAGTCAGAGAAGTGGCCCACGAAGAGAAAGCCATGTTTCTTATCTGTGCCTCCTCCAACGAGCCGGAGATGTACGAGATCCACACCGCCTCCAAGGAGGAGCGGAACACTTGGATGGCACACATACGGCAGGCTGTGGAGAGGTAGCTGTAACGTAACGTTTTCAAACTACATATGAGAAACTTTATTGAAACTTTCCTCGGTTTGCTTCCCATCTGTAATGTTGTGTGTTTTGGTTTAGTTGTCCTCATACAGAAGAGAGGCTGTTCAGCGAGGAGGAGGAGGCTCGAGCTTTCAGGTTCAAGGAATTTCAAGGTAACTGCAGATCAAGTAAGACATGCGTCAAGAAAAGCACGTAGTACATGCAGTAGGCCACAAGGGGGCGCTCGTGTATCATCTTCACTTTGAAATAGTTAGAAGTAGATTTTTCTCTACATCTCATCTCAGTAGTTAGAAGCTGATTGAGCAGAAGTTTCAGGGCTTTCAGTTTCCTCCCGCTCGATGGAAACAGCACAATCATAGCTAGAAGGAGGGAGAATAATACAGCAGTTATAATGTATTAAAGGTGGGCTCCACATGTTGATGTCTGCTCTGTAAACAGCCTGCAGTGCAGTCCAGGTCGAGTGACTTCCCTGTTTGACTGAGGAGCTCAGAATATGCAAATGTTTTTTATACGTGTTATAACACAAGAACATTTGTGTGTGTTAGTATAAGGGTTGCTGTGTAGATGCACAAGAAGTGAGCATGTGCATCCTTATCTGTTGTATACAATAATACATATTTCCATTGCAGAACGGCTGAGTCAGAAGGATGCAGTGGTCATGCACGCTCTCACTGAGAAGCTGCAGCTGTTTGCAGACATGGCAGAGTCTGTGGCAGGTCTGGAGGACACGGCGTCCCGCTCCAGACTGCTGCTTCGAGGAGACGCCTCAGACCTCCAGCAGGGGGAGACGCTGCTTAAAGGAGCCATCACTGAGGGTAGGAGAAGGCTGCAGGATGTGCATCTGCTTCTGCTTTGCTCCTGTTCCTCTCGCAGTGTTCCAACCTGAACTTTCTCTCTTTGACTTTAGTGGAGAACCTCCAGAACCTGCTGCAGTCGGGAGTGAAGGAGGAGGCTCCGAGCTCACGGCTGGAGGAGGGCAGTGGCTCCGGGCTCCTGCCCAGGCGGGCGGACACGTTTGGGGGCTACGACAGCAGCCCCAGCATCCTCAGTAAGAGTGAGTCCAGCACAGTGTCCTCAGGAAGTCAACCATCTAATGCATTTGCAATTGTATTCCAGTGGCCTTTATGCCTTTAATAAATCATGAATCATAAACGAATGTGACGATTGAACTGGTTTTATTGGTCTAATTTATGTGCACAGTTTTACATGTTTATATATACACGTGTTGTTTCTGTGCAATGTTTGTCTGTGTTACCGTGTGCTTTAATGTGTGTGTGTGTGTGTGTGTGTGTGTGTGTGTGTGTGTGTGTGTGTGTGCGTGCCAGATGGCAGTGTGAAGAAGAAGTTTTCTGGCGAGAGCAGAAACAGAGACAGAAGCCAGAGAGCCAGCTCTGACCCTCAGCTCAAAGACCTCTGTGGCAGCCACACCCTGGAGCAGACGGTAGGGGCTACACACACACACACACACACACACACACACACACACACAGTGTCTTGGAATGAGTCACAGTGTTATTTCCTGTAAATAGTAATGACCAGACCAAGTCATCTGGAAAGTTTCCGTGTCTCTTCATTTGTTTATAAATAGATAAAACGAGTAGAACAACGAAATGTTGCTGATGATGATGAGCAGCAACATGTTGCTGATGATGATGAGCAGCAACATGTTGCTGATGATGATGAGCAGCAACATGTTGCTGATGATGATGAGCAGCAACATGTTGCTGATGATGATGAGCAGCAACATGTTGCTGATGATGATGAGCAGCAACATGTTGCTGATGATGAGCAGCAGTTACAGACACAATACTTTAGGTGCAGTGATTGTGTACCTGTGTTTTCTGTTTGCTGCTCAGCTCTCGTATCAAGGTTGTAGAAGCAGATTTAAGAACAGTATCTGACATAGAGAATAATAGTTTTACCACTATGGCTGATAATAGCAGCTCAATCCATCTTGTATTTTAGTGTGTAGGATGTACAGACACAAAGTATAGCTTTTAATAAATCATGTATGACCAGAACACATGTTGATCTAAATGTTTTCACAGCTTCTAACTTGTGTTGTAAGTCTCACTGTCTCCAGTGTTGTGAAGGTATTTCATCTGTGTGTGTGTGTGTGTGTGTGTGTGTGACTGCTGTTGCTCAGGTTGATGAGAGCTGCTCCTCTCCTGCCAGATGGAACAGCATCTGGTCCAACTCGTTCCCCGAGGCTGAGGTAAACTCTCCTCTGATCTGTCACCTTGTGCTCACAAGAAGTTTTCTTTGTGGTTCTGCTCATTTGAATCCCGATAACGTTTCCTGTGTCTCATGTTAGTTCTTCGACAGAGTGCTGATGCTCTCCCAGAGGCTCTACAGTCTGCAGGTGATCCTCTACACTGTTAATGATGTCAACACGTTGTAACATGTTCTGCATGTTCTTCTCAGTGTAATAGCGAACGAACATTTCCTCAGTACAGATTTAAAATACGCTCCCTAATGTCCTCATGTTGCTTATCGTCTTCAGGCCATCATATCGCAGCAGGACAGTCACATCGAGCTGCAGCGGACCTCTCTGACGGAGCGGGCCTCGCTGCCCGGCCGCCACAGAGGCAACGTGCTCCTGGAGCAGGAGAAGCAGCGGACTCTGGCCCTGCAGAGAGAAGAGCTGGCCAGCTTCCACAAGCTGCAGTCTCAGCACCGGCAGGAGCAGCAGCGCTGGGAGAGGGAGCGGGAGCGGCACCGGCAGCAGGTGGACGCCACTGAGGCCAGGCTCCGACAGAGGGAGGAGGAGTGCAGGCGGCTGGAGGTGACGTGCTCCGTCCCTCGGGCGGTTCTTCTGCTCTCACCTGTATACAAATGTCTTCCAGTTGTTTGTACTTCCTTTTATTCATATCTCAGTTCAGTGTGTAAATGTTGCACAAGAGGAATTTAACAAATGTTCCACAAACGTTGCAGGAGCATCTGGCAGAAGAGAGGAAGGAGCTGGAGAGTCAGAGGCAGACGTACCAGCAGGACCTGGAGAGGCTGCGAGAGTCCACCAGGGCTGTGGAGAAAGAGAAGGAACGTCTGGAGCACCAGAAGAAGATCAAGAGGAAGACTATCGAGGTGGGGGACTTGTAGCGCAGAGAGGATGCTTTATGTGTGGAGGTGCAACACAACGCCAGCGTGCTGTGTTTTAAGGAGCGAATGTCTTCCCTGTTTATACGTTCTGCGTGTGTCTGCGTGTGTCTGCGTCCAGGCGAGAATTATACGTCCTGTGGATCCACGGACACGGAGACGATAAATGAAACTGACGCGAACAGATGTGTAATATTTGTTTTAGTTTGCGACACAACGTGATTTATTTCAGACGCACTCGAAGTCATAACGTCGAGGTTTTTCCACTTTTGTCTAAATAAATGTTTTGATTATTATAATTTGGAGGTGACTTCAGTTGGGAAATATAGACTTTAAGTTGAAGGTTCCCAGGGGTCCTTGAAATCCTTGGAAGTTTGTGAATTTGAGTGGAACAAAATCAAGGCCCTGAAAGCTTTTGAAGTATAAATGTAAGTAAAGTTGAAATAGTTCGACTTGTGGATAAAGAGAAGTTCTTCAGAGCGTCACTGCAGCAGCACATTCAAACCCGTCTGTCATCTTGTGTTGGCTCCTGGAAAGTTCATGAAAAGTCCTTGAATTAGTTGTTAACGTGTGAGAACACGGCACCTTTTCTAAAGTTGTGTGTAAGGAAGTGGACGGAGTGAGGGTGAGCTGCTCTCTCGGCTCTTTTTCTTCCTTTTTTAGTGGTTTTGTTGAGTCAACTTTCCAAACCTTTCCTCACCTCTCTCCTTCTCCCCGCCCCCCCCGTCCCCCCCCCGTCCCCTCGGTCCTCTGGCATCTGAAATGTTCACTTCTTGAGTTGAGGTCCTGCTACAACAGAAGCGTTGCTTTCAGCTCCCACAGCAACAAACACACACATATCTGAATACATCTCCAAACACTCATCTCAGGAATCCACCCACGCAGGGAGCAGTCGGTCCCTCCACCGCTCCTTTACTCTCCTCCTGCCGGTTTCTCTCCTCGCAGCACAATGCGGCTCATTGTTTGTGACTTTCATGGGAGAGGAGCTGTGAGAAAGATCCTCTGACTGTAATTTCATGCCCGGTGCGAACAGAGCAGTCAAGGAGCAGCAGGGAAGTTACCCAATATCAGCCTTTTAGTGTGTTCAAAGGCCCGTATCACCTTCACAGGGTGGCTTTTATATCACAATGTAAATATGTATCATGATTTAAATACGTTCCTCACAACAATTTCAGTTTTGGGCAAAGCTCCAGCAACTTCAAGACAAAGTCCAATATAAGAAATGCAAAAGGGAACTGTTGAACACAATGATTCACTGTGCTGTATTATCAAAGCTGCAGTATGAAGTGATACAGCATTTTCAATCGCCCTTCCCTGTTTGAGAAATGTACATCATGATATCATAACTTACCCACAATGCTCTGTAGTCCTGAGGTGTATCACACGACCTTCCTGTACGTTGTACACGAGTAGCTGATGTTGTAATTCTGATGGCATTTATTTATAACACAAGTAATAGAGAATTAATCACGGGGAGAGGAGCATGAACATTAATGACAGACTGCACTTGCTGAGTCACATGATTGTGTCAGCAGGTAGTGGCCAAGCACACACACACACACACACACACACTCACACACACTCTCCTCTGACCAACACTTCTTCTGTAGAAGCCAAAACCTTTCAGCTGGATGAGTCAGCTCTTCTGCTTCTCATCTTTTGTTGCTTCTTAAAGGTGTGTGTGTGTGTGTGTGTGTGTGTGTGTGTGTGTGTGTGTGTGTGTGTGTGTGTGTGTGTGTGTGTGTGTGTGTGTGTGTGTGTGTGTGTGTGTGTGTGTGTGTGTGTGTGTGTTCACTGATGCAGGTCAGCTTCAGTCTTCAGTGATGTCGTTAGTCGCTCTCTTGATGGTTATCTGTGATTGGTCCAGCTGAGTAACTGACAGATGACACAATGTCGTCCATTCAAGTCCTGAATGCTTCGCTACAGCGTGTCACTCGTCACACGGTGTTTTGTTGTTCACATTCTGCAGCTTCACATCTTCAGACATCTGGCTGCCAATACGATCCCAAAGATTTCACGGTTGCAAGCTCTTTCAGTGACCTGGAGTCTTCACTCGAGACGTACACAAACACAACCAGCTGACATGACTTATTGCATCATCATGTCATTACTGGCTGCAGGAGGCACCGAGAACTCTTCACGGCGAGTCCTGCATAACCACAGACTCTGGCTGATCTGCTGTGATGTGTAATGCAGGGTCTGGTAATTACATATGCCTTCACTGAGCAGGGATGAGTAAGACTGCTGCGCGCTTTGTTTTGGTTGGACTGCAAGATAAGACCTGAAGCAGGTCAGATCCAGACCTTATCAGCAGTCTATTAAATCATGCTCATAATGTTTGTTTTGCACTAGCTAGTGTGTGTGTGTGTGTGTGTGTGTGTGTGTGTGTGTGTGTTGCTATTCCATACTGTTGGCTCTGCTGTGGGAATGTCTTGGCTGTGGTTGTGGAAGATTTGGAAGTGGTTTGTTCCCCCTCCGCGTCAAACACTTCAAACAGTGTTTTGATCAGCTGTGACCTCAGGATCTGTTCCAGGCTTCAGGCTTCAGGCCCGCCTGATATCAACAGACATTTAATCACCACCACCCAACATTAAGGCTCATCAGCAAACCCGTAGAGCTATGATTAGACCTCATGAAAAAGACATGCCTCCTTGTTTGTGTGCGTGTTTCGGAACATATGTGAGACTTTACGTAAGAACGCTGCTAGTTGCGACATGTCCCGACTTCAGAGGAACTTCTCTTTCATGTGTTATCACGTGATCACACTTGGCCCCTTGATAAAGAGTCGTTCAGGCTGTTTCATTGGCTCTGCACCAACAGATCCTCGGGTCTGATTGCTCAATGGTCTTCTGAGTACAAAGTCATAAAGCGTGTTTATAATTGTGACGAGCTGGCGTTGAGGATTTGATTGACGGTAAACAGTCCAGAAGAGAAATGACCCGCACAACTCAACGGGGAGAATATTTGAGTTGATGGAAGGAAAGCTGGAGGGTTCACATTCAGGAGGTCTTCACGAGGAAATGAATAACTATTGCTCCTCCGGCCTTTAGGCAAAGCAAACTGTAAAAGTGGATTCTCACCTAAGTATGACAGAGCTTCGCTAAAGACGAGAGAAGACTGGCGAAGCTCAAGAGAAACATTACCAGGTCGTAAAGGTGACCCGTGTCCGTGTTCTTTGCACGGAGTTGTCTCTTCCCTGTTTGGCTTCAGGCTGATTTACGACGCTGTTGTTGAGCGTGTTCATGTGTTGCTGGGGAAAGAACTCTTCACACATCAACACCCGTCACATGGACACGACGGCTGCAGGATGTGAGAAAATACAAGAACTTTGAAGAAGTTGCAGCTTCTGACGTGTTTGACTTTATTTGCCTTACTTCGTCCTGCGATGAGACTATAACGCAGCCGCACTGTGACACACACACACACACACACACACACACACACACACACACACCGATAGGCAGCAGCAGCGTTTGCTTTGAGAGGGTAAATATCATCAGACTTCCTGTAGATAATTATTTTGTTCTGTGAGTTTCTGTGCACATTATCGATCAAGTGTTTGAGCTGTAAAACATGAGAGAAGTTACTTGGACACAAGTTAAAGGGTTAGTTGTATTAGTTGTTAACTGGGGTTGTGTGAGTCTGTGTATCACGGCCCCTGGTTTGGGGTTTGTGACGGTTTTAAAGGGTTAGTTCAGAGTCACCAAAGTCCCGCAATGACATGAACAAACTAAACGACGAGGCAGCGGTAGACCAGCCGCGCCTGTGTTCTGTTTTTGTTAATTGACTGTGGTAGAGTTTGGCGAGAGCGTAAAGAATGACTTCAGTGTAGCTGCAGCAGCTCATCGCTTCCTGCTGGTACTTCTGTCTGTTGCCTGCAGACATCTACTGTAGGCAACACTGGCAAAGCATCCACACTGTCCCTTTAAGGCTGCAGTGTTTGCTCATCATTAGTTAACCACAGACCAGAGCTGCACATACATACTACAGGTACAGAACTCCACATTGTGTTCCACACATGTAGCATCTCCTTCCTCCTCCACATTGTTTACAAGGCAGCACGTTGCGCAGCATCAGTGTGTACATGTATGGTATGGGAGTGTCGAGGCAGTTTTCAGGATGAGAGAAGCCGGGCTGTATAATTAGCTGGTCCCAGTCTGTCATTAGCAGAAGCCTGTCGAAGGCAGCCAGTGCTAATTGTTTCTGTGCTGTCAGTGAGGCTCTGCGGCTCCGCTCAGTTTACGGCTCTGGAAGCTGTTTGTGCCGCTTAAAGCCGATCACCTTGTTCTGGGAACAATGTGACATCTGTGTGCCAAGATGAGTGAGTGCTGATGGAGGGGGAGACTTTCCCACTGCAGGGCCCCTCTCTGCCTCGGGTGCTGTCATGCTCTGCTGTTACTAACTACAGTCCACACACACACACACACACACACACACACAGGTGAGGCTGCCCTTCATGCCTTGTGAAACACTGTCATCATGCGTCCCCCCTCTCCACAGGAAGTATTCTGCTTCATCATCGATCACGTAGCGTGTCGACTGCATAGCAAGCGGAAGCGTTGCAGACTGAAGTCAGACGCAGCTGCTGTTTGTTTGGTGATGGAATCACAGAATAAATAATGATGGAGACACTGGATGTAGGTCAGCTGACTCGTCAGAACCGTCACTTCTCATTAAGAACTTCTAATATTGACTGAATATTCTTAATCCTGATGTCTGTTAATAATAGAGTATATAATGTATTATATGTATATAATAACCTCTTTACTTCATCCATTAAGAGAAATCTCTTACTTGTAATCATCCCAAACATCAAGTACTTCATGTGTTATATATATATATATATATATATATATATATATATCTATACATCCTACTGCAACACATTGTTGTCTCACAACACAGTGAAAAGATGCTTTTGATAGTGGGACACGACCTGATCCAAACACCGCTGCTGAAATCCTCCCGGTGAACCTGTGTGAATGCAGATTGGATGATAACGTCGACTCCATCTCGAGATCGTCTTTCCTTCAGTCTGTCGTTAGTGGACAAAGCAGTCAGTGTCTCTATCCTCTCATGTCATAAGAGACATGTTCTTCTTCCCCTGCCTGTCCAACGGCCCGCTTGTGTTGTTAGACACGCCTTTATGTGCACAGGGTATATTAAGGGTTTCATGTTTCTCATTGTGTGTGTGTGTGTGTGTGTGTGTGTGTGTGTGTGTGTGTGTGTGTGTGTGTGTGTGTGTGTGTGTGTGTGTGTGTGTGTGTGTGTGTGTGTGTGTGTGTGTGTGTGTGTGTGTGTGTGTGTGTGTGTGTGTGGCGCATTGTCCTTAAATCTCTTGGAACACATCAAAAGCTTGTTTCCAAACTGTGTGCTCAGCAGAAACAGTCGCATGTGTTTCTGATTCTCTCTGTAGCCCATAAATACCAAGCTCTTCAACAGATTGTGTTTCTGTAATGACACGGTGTCACACAGACGATTTACTGTGTGTGTGTGTGTCTTCTGTGCTCTGAAGCTGTTTTAAGTTTAGTTTTTTTTCTTCTTCAGAAATATACTCTCATACATCACACACACACACACACACACACACACACACACACACACACACACACACACACACACACACACACATGGATGATTACAGTGCAGACTTGGGGAACTTGAATCCTGATGTTGACGTTTTATATGGCGATGTTTGCAACAAGACCTCCGTCCCCTCTCAGCTGATAACGTCTTCTCCTCCTCCAGGTGGCTCCTCTGTCCGGCAGTCTGAACGGAGATCTCCTCATGTCCTCCGGCCTCAGCAGCTCCACCAGCGCCTCCGACCTGCCGCTGCCTCAGAAGCCTCTGGTACGCGCCAGCCTGTCCGTCGCACCGGCCGACTATCCCGAGCGCCCTGAAGTGATGTTGCGGCGGGAGGCGAGCGCTTCCGCGCTGCCGCTGAAGACGGAGGTGCCGCTTCATCTCTTCAGCACCACCAACCAGCAGCACAAAGTGTTGGGGGTGCAGCAGCAGATCCCCACCAAACTGGCCGCCTTCAGCGGCGGCAAAGGGAAGGGGGGAAAGATCGGCAAAGCCTCACATCGCACCGACAGCACCGGTACGTTTCACACAAGCAGCAGGTTGCTTTGGGTCACACTTGTGTTCCTTTATATCTCCATGTATAAACCTCAGAATATATATATATATATATATATATATATATATATATATATATATATATATATATATATATATATACACACACACTTAAATGTTACAATGAACTGAAAACACAAACTGAAAGAGTTAAAGTTGTAAAAAGAAAACACCCAGACAGGACAACACTGTGTGGCAGAGACCTGTCAATCACAGGTAGCCCCGCCCTAAAGAGACGCTGCTTTATCTTCTATTTTACTCTAATGTGACTTTAGTTACTAAATGAACATCATGTTGAAGAAGACTTGAATCTACAGACTGAGACATAAACTCATTATGAAAATGTCATTTTCTCATAGACTTCTATACAATCTGCTGAAAATGATTTATTCTAAAAGAGTTACTCTTCGACTACTCGTTGCCGCTCCAGTGCATCCTCTAATGTCTACTAATGAAATCTAATTATTTTTATTGCATATGTGTGCATGTTGTTGACCTGTGAGGTCGTGTGAGGTCGTGTGAAGTGTGAATGAATAGTTGGTTATAGAGTAAACGAGTCACACAACTCAAACTCACAAGCTTCATAAAAGTTCTCTATCAAAACCCGTTGACGAGGTTTTCTCCCCTCTTCCTCCTGCAGTGCAGCATTTTCTCACTCACTCTTCATCGATGCACAAGCCATCTGTGCCTGACAGGAGCTCGACCGGACCGGCATGATTTAAGTGTCTCATTAGAATCACATTAGACGTCTAAATTAGGTCAGCCCTCTGATTTATCAGATAGTGGCTGCAGAGGCTTGGCTGCTAGTTCACCAGTGAAATCTAATTTTACAATTACGTCACCTTCTGTCTGCTTGTCTCTTGTTTTCTTTGCCCTCCTCCTCCTCCTCCTCCTCCTCCTCCTCCTCCTCTTCCTCCTCCTCCTCCTCCTCCCAGCCTCGGTGGATATGAAGCAGATGCTGCCGCTGAAGCTGTCCGCCCGAGACGACAACGCCCTCAAGGCAAAGCGCTCCATCAGCCCCCACCAGCAGCTCCCGCTGTCAGCGCCTCCGCAGCCTCTTCCTCTGCATCACCACGCAGGTACATTTATACACGCAAACAAACTCGGCTTCAGAAATCCTTTTATTTGTCCAACAGCAAAGGGACGGTGCAGACGAAAGACTAAATACAAGAAGTAGGCTAACATATTAAATAAGAGACACACACACACACACACACACACACACACACTGAACACAACCTCCTCGCCTGCGTTATGAAAGGAGGTTGTCACAGACACATTCTCCACCTGGGCACAGCGGACCCCACCCGATCATCGTTGAGCCTCTCCCTGTGTAAACACCCATCGACATGCTTCCCTGTGATTAATGTGGCTGAACTGCTGACACACAGTTTAACACTTTAATCCTGAGCCCTCACAATTACCAGTGACAGAGACACGCTGGCAGGATCTCAGGTGATAGACTTCAGTCTGGCTGAGTAATCCCAGCTGTGTCCAACAGGTACAAAAGAATTAATCCCTTATTCTGTCTCAGCTGGAGATTCTGATTTTCTTTTGACGGCGTCGTACACCAGCGTTCTCTTAAAGGAGACCTGCAATGTAGTTGAATGTTAATAATAAAACTTTGACTTATAAATGACATTTTCTGCAGAAATGCACAAGTTACATGAGTCCTCTGTCTCAGTTTTCAAAATAAAAGTCCTTTCAGACAAATAAAAGGCATCTGAAACAACTTGTCTGTCATGTCCAGTGTTTTCTGTAGAACGTACACGTGTAGTAGGAAGATGGCCGGTAGGTGCACGCCCATGTGTGGTTGTTATGGAGCACGTTGAACATTCATCTGACCGCTGACCTGCTCTATGAGGCTGATCAGCTGATTGGTCAGTGCATCTCCACTAATATCCTTTCTTTGTGTCTCTGACAGATCAACTCAGTCCTCCAGACAACACTGGAGCAGACTCCCAGCCCTCCTCCTCCATCAGCACCTCCCACCCTCCGAATGCTCAGAAGCCCCCCATGCCTCCCGCACAGCCCCACCCTCAGCCTCCCACCATCCCTCCCCACTCCCACAGCACCGGCTCCCTTCAGCTCCAGCCCCTCCTGCAACCGCAGGGCCTCAGTCCCACTGCTCAGCCACACGTGCAGGTAAATGTTCACGGGCTCAGCCACAGCCCCAGCCTGCCGCCACCTTACAAGATGGCCGCAGAAGACCTCAATAAGGAGGATGTCATCTTCTTCTAAAGATCAACAGCTGATCACTAAAACAAAACAATCTGATGATGATGTGCGTTCAGTGAGCGGCTGAGCTGAGGAGGTCAGATGTTTCTACTCCTTTGTTTTTAAGATGGTTTCTTTTTATTTAATTTTTAGTTTAATTTCTTAACTCCAGAGGACGATGTGAAGAAGGAACCCAAACAAAAAGGCCTTTTGTAACGTTTAAAGTTGAACTGATCCAAAGACGTTATCTGTGAGACTGAAGAAACGACGTGTCAGGTCTGCTTCCACCGCACCTCCACAACAGATGTTTCATTTGCACAGTGTAAATACTCATGAATGCATCTTCCTGGACTGAATGTGTAACGTTTGGGTGTACAGGTGCGTCTCATTTCATTCACCTTCAGCCTTTGTAAAGGTTTGCTTCCCTGCTTCTGCACCTCGTGGACATCAGGAAGCCTCGCTGGCTTTGTCTCACAGAAACGTTCCCTTTAAGACGCGTGTGATGCTGCGTGTTGTTTTTAACTGCTTCGCCGGAGAACAGAGCGTTGGAGGTCACAGGCATCCGAGAGGACAGAACAATTTTTATACAGACTTAATATGCACTGAAAATATAAGTTAATGATTTTTGCACTCGTGATCCAGTAGAATAAAAGTATCTCTTCCCAACAAACAGAAGTCCGACTGAAAGGCCTGAACGTGTTTCATAGTGACGTCATCTTATTATATTCCACACGTTCCTCGCTAACCCGACACGTGTTGTCTCCTCTCGCAGGACAAACACATCCATCGAGTGAAGGGATTTTAAAGTTGATGATTCTCCTCATTTTTCACTCGAGTCAGGAAAAGTTCATGTCCTGATTTTGAAAAGCTCTTCAGAAGAGGAACTCATCCTGACAGATGTTCTCCCAAAGAGATGTTCTAGAGATGTTCTCCCAAAGAGATGTTCTCCCAGAGAGATGTTCTCCCAGAGAGATGTTCTCTCAGAGATGTTCTAGATGTTCTCCCAGAGAGATGTTCTAGATGTTCTCCCAGAGAGATGTTCTAGATGGTCTCCCAGAGAGATGTTCTAGATTGTCTCCCAGAGAGATGTTCTCCAGAGAGATGTTCTTCCAGAGAGATGTTCTCCCAGAGAGATGTTCTTCCAGAGAGATGTTCTCCCAGAGAGATGTTCTCTCAGAGAGATGTTCTAGAGGTGTTCTCTCAGAGAGATGTTCCCGAGAGAACATCTCTCTGAGAGAACATCTCTAGAACATCTCTAGATGTTCTCTCGGAGAGATGTTCTAGAGACGTTCTCTCACAGAGATGTTCTAGAGATGTTCTCCAAGAGAGATGTTCTAGAGGTGTTCTCTCAGAGAGATGTTCCCGAGAGAACATCTCTCGGGAACATCTCTTTTATTGATTCCTGACGACATTTCGTTCGCTGGTTTTAAATCTCTGATGCAGAGTTACTGTGTTGGTGTGACCGGCTGCAGAGAAAGAAGAAGAAGAAGAAACGTGGAGACGTCCATCTGAAGTTCTTCCTCCATATTTACGTGAGAGCCCTTTAAATCATGAAGTCGTTGACACGTGTCCCGTGTCTCTGACGGCTCGCCGGAGTTTGTTTCTGTATATGATGTATATCGTTGTACATACTGTATGTTCTGCGCCGGCTTCTTGTATCAGGAACAGAGATGTTCGACGTGCATCAAGATGCAAAAGTCAGCCAAAAGTCTGTTTGTGCAGATGTGCATATACACTTAAAATACACACGTGTGTGTGTGTGTGTGTGTGTGCGTGTGTTCACGGTACTCGCTTGGAGAGAGTCGTGGCAGTTCAATGAAACCACATCAGTCGTTGTTGTGAAGGTGTGTGTGTGTGTGTGTGTGTGTGTGTGTGTGTGTGTGTGTGTGTGTGTGTGTGTGTGTGTGTGTGTGTGTGTGTGTGTGTGTGTGTGTGTGTTGATGTTGCTGTCCCCTTTCTTTCTCCTGCAATCCAAGTTTCACCAAGATTATGTAGCAACCCTGAAACTAAACCACCTGCTTGAGTTAAACCAAAGACACGGTGAGCTTTCCTGCCTGAGCTCTCGTGTGACGCTGCTGTGTTCCTCTAAACATCCTGCAGGGAGCGTCCACAACAAGTGTGTGTGTGCAGGTGTGTGTGTAGTGCAGCTCGTGTCCTGCTGCAGGTCTCGTTCTCGAGGTTTGCTTTCTGCTCAGAGCGACTGCAGCTGCCCTCAGTCGTCTCATGATATCATCTTATCTTCTGAGAACACCAGTTTTAAAGTGGTGCTTGTGAATGATTTATTTTTTATACAGATTTGTCGATTTTTTTTTTTTAAATCAACTAATGGATTACTAAGAATGTCTTCAGTGGACGAGCATCAGACGGGGAGTTCAAGTTCTTCTCGTGCCAAAACTCTGCTTGAGATTCTTCAGAATCAGGAGCCGACGTGTGTTTATGTTCTCCGTCTCTGAAGCAGCACAGCCGTGTAATATCTGCGTGTTCTCAGTGGGACACTTCAATCCCAACTCACAGCCTGGAGCTTTCATCCATGTCCCATGGTCTTCATCAGAATAGTGAAGCCTCTTGTGAGAGGAGAGGGTGGAGCTTGAGTTGGGATTTATTTGACTTTTCATGACATTCCCATGTTTGTCCATTTCCCCGTATCTCCAAGTGTGTCCTTTTAATTCAGTGAGCGATGTCAGGCAGCAGGAACATCTGGTGTAAGAGCCCTTTAGTTCTGCTGCTGGTACGACGTGTGTGTGTGTGTGTGTGTGTGTGTGTGTGTGTGTGTGTGTGTGTGTGTGTGTGTGTGTGTGTGTGTGTGTGTGTGTGTGTGTGTGTGTGTGTGTGTGTGTGTGTGTGTGTGTGTGTGTGTGTGTGTGTGTGTGTGTGTGTGTGTGTGTGTGTGTGACTGGACCTGTACTGTGTAAATAATCATGGACATATTTCACTTCCTCTGCCACACTGTACACTAGTCACTTTGGATAGTAACATACTTGAAGGGGAAAATGAATGTTTATAATGATTATTATTATTATTATCTGTGAACTCTTTACTTACCAAGATTTGTCTAATGACGTTTGTAGCACAAAGCAAAACTGATTTTTGTACCGTTGTATTCCCCTGAGACGTTAGACGACCTGTGGACACAAACTGCTGCCTTAGAGAGAACGTAGTGATAATAAAAGTCTTGAAATGATTTGTGTATTTTGCTTTTGTTTTCAGTTTTTAAACCACGGCCGACAAACACTAATTGTTTGGTTTGAAAATGTGCATTTACAAGGATTTGTTTGGTTTCAGGCCCTGAACAACGACCACATGCAACATGTAATCCAGCCTCGTTAGTTAGAGTCCTCTGCGCTGCTTGTCACAATAATCCCGACCACCCAATCAGCTTGCACCCAGCCGCCCTCCGTGTCTGCGAGGTGTCACTGAGCCTGTGTTTAGACGCCCTAATAACAGTCTATTCCCAGACAAAGCTCTATTTTCAGGTGCTGTGGTTGTGACCTCGGCGCAGGGCTGTCGCCGTCCTGCCTTATTGTCCTTCTGGCTGGGAAGACGCTCCAGTGGTGGCCAGTTCTTATTGTCTGCTGTCATTAGTGGCTTTTCCTCTGTCTCCTCTCAACAATTATTTTTCCAGGCTGCTTCCCCTGAGGAGGGAAGCTGCAGTTTACTCCCGTCTTTGTGTCTGTCTCGTTCCTTCCACTGCTCATGTCTCTCCCCGTCTCATCCAGCGTCTCAAACCCTCCACCGCCTCAACGCCTCACCGCTCCCAGGCATTTTATGTAACGCAGTTTGCAGGAAGTCGGGAGTCTTGGCTGTTGTTGTTCTGTGTCGGAGGCACTTTTCACCACAAAGTTAAACAAATGGACGCTCCACAGACAGACGTGCAGACCGAGCTCATAAAACGCTGAGACAAATGTTAACTTGACTCTGTGTCAGCAGTTGGCTTGTGTTTGTGTTTGGATCTAACGTCTCTGCAGCGTGCAGGTAGGAACGAGCCTCCAGGCTGCTGAGCAACACCGCAATTCATCTTCAGGGGTTCCCACCAAGAGCTTCATCGTCTGACAGTCCAATAAAAGATCTGATTATTATCCCTTTGGGTGCAATTATGAACAATTATGAACCTCGTGGTGGCCGTCGAGGGAAAGTGAGAAGATGACGGAAGGGATTCATCTTCAGGGAACTATGAATGTCTGCAACATATTGATCCATCCAGCAGAGACGGTCCAATATTAACGATGACCATTGTATTAAGTTCACCTCTTAAGGGTGGGGGAGTTTACACATAAATACCTACAGCACACCCAAGTAAATTAAAAGCTGCTCTTCAACCATCTGCACCCGCTGCATGATTCTGGTCTCATTCAGAAGATAACTCTTATTGTTGTTGCACAACAGAGAAGAATCCCTCCAGGTGCTTCTTCTCTGAGTAACAGTGGTCTGAATATAGTGGATTCACACTCCGCCTGAAGGTTGTTGTTGAAAGATGTCTGAAGATGGTTCAGCTGGTAAGAGCTGGAACACACAACAACAACATAGAACCAGCTGTTACCAAGTTCACCTTCAAATGTCCGAGCAGAGGGATGAAGACTTCACTTATCACACAGGTTGTTCTGAGAGCAACACCAGGCGTTCACCAGCTGTGCATCTGGAGATATTATCATATTTATTCATAAAAAGGCCATAAATAACTCTTATATACCCGATTACCCCCGCCCGCAGTAATGACACAAAGTAAGGGAAGTACAAACACATTCTTTGTAATATTTTTGTGTTTCTTTTGTATTTTGATTATAATAAATATTATTAAACACACATAATAATAACAATATGGTGTAAATAATCCAATGCCTCTTAAACTCTTTAGCACAGTTAAACTCTTCCTGCATTATTCTGAGTAATACATTTGCCAAAAAGAGTAAAAATGAACAAAGTAAAAGTTGAATTTGACTGATAGTATTTATTTTTTGAATGTTCTTAAGATATTAAAATATCTGCGATTAATATCTTTATCTGTGATTCTGCTGGCCACGATAATCTTGTAGTCATAATCTGATATCGTGGCAGCCTTAAGGGAAATCATAAAACAAATAAAGTGTTTTGTTTGCCTCAGATGTCGTGCAGCCGCTGGTGGAGGCTCGTCTAACACACCTGAGCAAAGTTGTTCCACCAGATCGCATCTTCCTCAACCTCCCGCTTGCTGTTTGTGCAAGTAATGTTATGAAGGAATGTGCTTCATGGCTGCTTATCCGAGTATTGTTTCATCGCTCCTGGCTGAGACAAAGATCCTCTTGTTGAAGAGACACAAAGCGGACTCTATCCGTCCTCTTCGCTAACACCCAAGGTGATCACGGGAAGAGAACCGGCAGGAAAACAGGTCTCTGAGCCAAGGCTGCTTCAAACTCTGCTTACATAACCTCCTTGGCAGGCCGGAGCGTAATCTGGAAGAGAGACATTTGTCTAAGATAAGGTTTGAGTTTTAGTCAAGGACAGATGAAGAGCACTTTATATGTGCAGCATGTCCTCCTCAGCTCTTTCTCACGGCTGTCTGATTCATAGTTTTGCTTCGGATGAATAAGAATCATTGTTCCTGCAGCTCGCTCAACTGATCTCCATCTTGCATCAACAAAGGGTGTGTGTGTGTGTGTGTGTGTGTGTGTGTGTGTGTGTGTGTGTGTGTGTGGGGGGGTATACATCAGATCAGGTGGAGGCCTATTGTTCTGCCAGAGGAGACGCCTCAGGTGCTTTGAAAAGGAGATGGATTATAAAGGAAGTGTGCTCTCTGCTCGCTCGCTCTTTTGTGCTCATAGTATTTGCATTTTGCAGTCAGCTGTGTCCTGGTGACTCGCTGGTCCGTCCTGTTTTATTCCCATGTGCTGATTTCACTGCATCAGGAAGTGATGAGCAGTGTGACGGACCAGGAAGTGATGAGCAGTGTGACGGACCAGGAAGTGATGAGCAGTGTGACGGACCAGGAAGTGATGAGCAGTGTGACGGACCAGGAAGTGATGAGCAGTGTGTTAGACCAGGAAGTGATGAGCAGTGTGACGGACCAGGAAGTGATCAGCAGTGTGACGGACCAGGAAGTGATGAGCAGTGTGACGGACCAGGAAGTGATGAGCAGTGTGACGGTGACCAGGAAGTGATGAGCAGTGTGACGGACCAGGAAGTGATGAGCAGTGTGACGGACCAGGAAGTGATGAGCAGTGTGACGGACCAGGAAGTGATGAGCAGTGTGACGGACCAGGAAGTGATGAGCAGTGTGACGGACCAGGAAGTGATGAGCAGTGTGACGGACCAGGAAGTGATGAGCAGTGTGACGGACCAGGAAGTGATGAGCAGTGTGACGGACCAGGAAGTGATGAGCAGTGTGACGGACCAGGAAGTGATGAGCAGTGTGACGGACCAGGAAGTGATGAGCAGTGTGACGGACCAGGAAGTGATGAGCAGTGTGACCAGTTCCAGAGAACAGGCAACACATTTAGATTCTCATGAAGTCATTTTTGAGTGTCATGACGACAAATCATTTATCACGAAACGATGTTCAGTCCTGGATTACAGGAATAGTTTTAAGGAAACAAGAAGGTTGATAATAATAATAATAATTTAAGAAATGTTGTCTGAATTTCCTTTTTAAACCACAAAAATGTATAATATCCATGAAAACGGCATTTAAACTGAGTAGCTTAATGCTAAACTCGTGCTAACGGTAACTAGCTTAGTTTAGCTGTAGGAAGTGCCTTCAAGCTTTAGACTCTAACATGTTTCAGATACTAAAATCACATATGTAAATGTATTAAATAGTTTATTCATTGATATCATTCAGCATTGGTAAATGCTGCATTTTTAAGCATGAATGAGGCTTTAGGGCACTGACTGTACGATAAGTAGCTTAAAAAGACATAAAATAACTAAGAATCTATTATATATAATCTGTTGATCTGTTACACAGTTAACTGGCGGAGCAGGAAGAAGAGGAAGCATCTATCCCCGCCCGGCCAAAATGTAAAAAAATCCAAACCAGCACCTAAAAATCTCCCTAATTTTCACGTCTTATCTTGTTTGTTTAATCATTCAGTGTAGAAACAACAGCTGGTTTTACAGGGATTATATTCTGGATTATATTCTGGATTAGCCTATTTATTTAACCCGGCGCTGTGTTGCCTTTGCACAGAGCCAGGCAAGCTGACGTTATGCTAAGCTAAGCTAAGCTAACTGGCAGGAGCTTCATGTTTACCGTACAGAAATGAGAACGCCGGCAATAAGGAAGCAAATAAGTATATTTGACAAAGTGAACTACTCCTTTATAAAGAATTCAGTCTGCTGCTAATGGCTGCAGGAAATTCCTTTCATACAAAGCCTGTAGAGTAAAACAGTCGTTTGATCACCAACAAAGAGCCCTTCACAGTTTTATACGTTAACTCTGCATCCAATAATTAACAGTTAAATCACTTTCTGTATTCCAGGATGCTCATTGTTCCAGGCAGATATAGGCCTGTATACCAGAGTGGGAGGTCTCTGTGACATTTTCAAAGAAGCAGAAAGAATTCCCCCCTCACACACACACACACACACACACACACACACACACACACTTTTTATACCTAAAGTCGAGTGCCGGTGGAGCCAAGACAAACAGCCTCCTGGCAGCTCGCATGGAAAACCCTCTGCATGTCAGAATGTGGAGATGTGGGCAATTTAACTTGTTTCTCCCTGGAAAGACCCAAAAGGAGCTTTGTGCAAAAGTTTCTTACCATCATCAAAGTTGTTTCTGAAAGTACATGAGGGAATATGTGCTCTGCTTTTAAGAAAAGGGGAGTAAGAAGTGGAACACATGCATGCTTATGTGAAGTAAAGGGAACAAAAGGCCTGCAGGAAGCAGAGCAGGCAGCCATGTGAAGGGAATGTGAGTGAGAGGGAGCTGCAGGGTCTCGCTGCATCAGGTGGAGCTGATGCACTTAAACCTTCCTGTATTATATTGAAGAACTCTGTGACGATTCGTTGTCCCTTTCCAAGAATGTGGCCCGAGGTGCACTTCACTGGAAAAGTTTCTTTCTGTCTAAATGAGATGTTTGGTGTCCTTTATCTTCGTGTGCTTTGATATTTCTCTCTGAGTGCTTCTGTAAGTGTCCCTGATAGTGAAGGTAATATTAGCTGATGAAGGAGGAAAGGGAGAATGTTTCAGAGAAAGGTCTGACAGACTCAGCATGAAATGGACAAACGGGGGTGATAATAACTGCGTACAGCTTCATCAGCACTTCCCTCTTTCATCTGGGAAGAGTGGAGCTCATCGCAAGTGTAGCGCTGCTCTCTGGGGGGGATCTAAACACAGCCTCTCTGATTTAGGAGCTGGAACGGAGCAGTCGCCAGCCTCCCACCAGAGCTGGCAGGGTTGGATGGCTGTCTGGCCGCTGTTGATGGGGGAGGGAGGGAGGAGGAGGGAGGAAGGAAGGTGGGCAGGCGGGGGAGTGGAGACGGAGAGACGCTGCCAAAAGAGCAAAAGGCCACTAACTGCTGCGACAACCAAACACCAGTGAGACAAAGCTGGGTGGCTGTTTGTGCCGGCGTGCATAAAGAAAGAAAGAATTTGAATTTGAAACCTTTATTCATCAACTCAAAGGTGCCACCATCAAACACAGATGTGTCCGTACAACGAACGGTTTGAAGGCACAAAACTAAAGAAGAAGAAGATGATGATGAGCACACTGAACTTTAGTCTTTCTACCTCCAACATGGCCGACCAGATGGGGAGTTCAGCACGATCTGCAAAACATTTTCTCAATCAAGTGAACAAACAAACTCAAAACTCTGAAACCACGACTGCAAAAGTAAACTGAACGAAAAGTAAAATGTGCTGAACCCTCGACTTATGAAGAGAAAAGGAGATCTGGTCAAATAAAGAAAGTGACGGAGGTGCTGGCATTGGTTCCCAACCTGGGGGTCGGGACCCCCAGTGGAGGTCGCCAAAGCTTGACAGAGGGTCACGAGGTCTTCTTGATTGTTCAGGGGGTCGGCCTTTATTTTAAAAGGTTGGAGTATTATTTAAGATATAAAGTAGTAGCAATAATAATCTGCTCAACATTCATCCAAACCGCTCGTTTCACACGTTCACTATTCAACATTAGAATATTATATTATGAGATATTATATATAAGGTTGTTGACGGGTGTCGGGTCCCTTCAGGAAGATGTTCTTGTTCTTGGTTAAGGTGAGAGGAAGAGTGAGGTTAAATATTAATACAGTAAATATTAATAAACCAGGCACTGTGACGCCATCTTTACCAAGAGCCAAACACGTCCCTGAAAACATATAAAAAGCTCATTTATCTAAAACTAATCCGATCCTTCTCTTAGTAACAAACACAGTGAAACTAAAATGTGCTTTGAAGTCTTAAAGTGAAAGAATTTACTGTCTGTTGGTCAAAGAGCTCATTATTTTAAAATAAATAAATCCAGACACTAAATAAAACAGTTTCTCTCTGTGGACCCTGAACGCATCGCGTCTGATTCACG